>NW_028229725.1:0-109241 GCF_053477565.2 Lygodium microphyllum | reverse complement strand
ATCATCTCTATGCTAGAAGCTCACATTTGAAACCTACACAAATGTAGTGACTATGAGAAAATCGACATTAATTCTATTGAAAAAATATTAGGCAACATTAAAAAAAATGTTAATAAACATACCATCATAAGATTGTTGAGTCATATTCAACTAAGCACTATATAATAGATATGATTTTATTTTAGTTTATTGATTATCATTGTTTTTTTTTTAATTGCATGCCATCGCTTTTGTGTGGATACACTTGACCACCAATCTTTCCATTCTGGATCCTCTCCTCTCACCTTCCAAATATTTTCTTGCAAGTGGACCTTAGTCAACAATCCCACTTTAACTTTCTTTGTTTTATAATTAACTAACCTTATGATGGCATATTTTAAATCATTTGGCCCACACAATGTTGATAAATCACATTTCATATAAATGATTTTATTCTCCTCCAACCAAGGAGGGATACAACCAATGCAACCTATCTTTGTTAAGCGTGACCTTAGTCTCAAATCCTTTGTCTCATATGCAATAATAGAATGTCCAAGTTAAAGCGGGATAAATTTATGTAATAATGATTATATTGGTCTAATAGAGTCCCATGAAAATGACCCAAAAGTATTTTACAAGCGAGTCATGATTGTAGTGCTATCCATAACCAAACTTTCATGGCCCCTTTCAATCATAACACATCGTCAATAGTAATGTGCACCAAAGAAAAACATCACTTCACCATGAAATTTCAATGAAAAACGTGATGATATGCATGCTTTCCCATGGCCAATATTTATATGAAGAGTGGTATCGTCGTCACATCTTACAACTACTTTATCTCCCACTCTACAAGTTTCCCCCTTAATAAATACTCTTTTATGTTCTATTACTTGTTTCACCTCTATGTTGAAATTTTGATTGACGTACCTCCTTTCATCACTAGTTGCATTCCTATATCTCAACCTCTTTCCTCCTATTACTATTCCGTTTAATTTGTTATTGTTGCTTTAGATCCCAAAAATCTTTTACACTCTTGCACTTTGTGCCATCCCATAACTCATTTATCTATGAAGTACCAATTTCATTATCTTTTATTAACCACTTTTTTTAATTTCTCCACATTTCCAATAATTCATGACAAAGGGTTCTACTTTTGGTTAGTAGTTGCAATTGTTTGGTAATGGAGATATAATAAAAAGAAAGCATATATTTCCTAGGTAGTGAACAGTTGGAAAACTTTTCACAACATTGTGGGCAATCAAGCTTTAACTTCTTTCTTCCCATGGCATTGAAGTTGCATTGGCATTCAAGAGTTTCATGGGTATAGTTATCTTCCTTGATTGGTTGGTATAGTAATAGTACATGAGAAGAACTCTCACATTCTTAGCATATTCTATATCGTTGAGAGTTAACCATACCAAGTTGTGTTAACATGACATTGAGTTGCTCCCAACAAGTAGGAATACTTATACCACCTAAGTCTCCACCATCCCATGTGTTGGGTAGTTGCACTAATAGTTTGCCTAAGCTTGGTGCAAACATATTGTCTGTATAAGTTTGAGAAGGCTATCTCCCAAAAATATCACTAAACAAAATTTGTAGCATCTTGTCTTGAAACTCAATCGAGGCTTGATGTTCATCCCAAAGTGCTTGCATTTGAATTAGTCTCTGAATAATTCTATCAAAAAAAGATGGCTCAATATCATGCATCTCAGCCTCATCTTCTTCATCTTCCTCCAAGCTCTTAGTGTCATTTGAGGACTCATTATGGGCTTTGTTATCCAACTCAACATCACATCCTTCTAGAACATCCTCCAATAATAAATCATGAGGGTTATGTGGATCTAGATGGGTTATAAGACTTTGGAATCTCTCCTCAAATGTTTGGTGTCATGCTGCATAAGTTGAAGGAGGAACTAAACTTCCACCACCACAATATGTTTTGCATCTCCACCATACACGTCTATGTCTAGGCAATGATTGAGATAATATATGATTTCCAACAGGGTTGTCATGACTCATAGTAGCATTATCTCTCAAAGGGTTTTGACTAGTTTATTTCATAAGCCATAGCTCATGGACACATATTTCCATTCATATCTTGACGACTATGTGCATAATAAGTTTGTCTTGTAACATCTTGATAGCTAAGAGATGAATGTCTGCACTTGTAATTGCACTAATATCTCATGATATGATTCATTATAACTATCTAAAATAGAAACATTTATCAAAGCTAATCAATCCATACATTCTTAAAATAAATTAAAGTTATCTCAATAATAGAGATGCAAAACAAAAATTGCATACTAGACAGTTTGAGATCCCAAACCAAACACAAAAAGGAAGGTTGTGTCCCTGGGACTTAGTAGTCCATCACAATAGTTATCCCTTTTGCGTGCAGTTTAACATCTTCTTTCTCCACACTCATGAAATGACATGTACTTAGGCACTTTAACATTAAGCCTAGAGGACACGGATTGCAAGTTTAGGCACAAATGATATATATGTGACCTCAGGAAAAGGTGGCACCAAATCTATATTAAATATTTATCAAAGCTAATTAGTCTATACATTATTATAATCCTAGGTATTAAAGAATTCTTAGAATAAATTAAAGTTATCTCAATAATAGAAACACAAATTGTTTTTGCATACTAGATAGTTTGAGATGCCAAACCAAACACCAAAAAGAAGGTCGTATCCATGGGACATAGTAGTCCGTCACAACAATTATCCCTTCTATGTGTGGTTTAACATATTCTTTCTCCATACTCATGAAATGACATGTATGTAGGCTCTTTAACATTAAACCTAGAGAACATGGATTACAGGTTTAGGCACAAATGATATATGCATGACCTTAGGCAAAGGTGGCACCAAACCTACATTAAATATTTATCAAAGCTAATCAGTCCATACATTATTAGAGACCTAATCAGTCCATACATTATTAGAGACATTACTATAATCCTAGGTATTAAAGAATTCTTAGAATAAATTAAAGTGATCTCAATAATAGAGATGCAAAACAAAAATTGCATACTAGGCAGTTTGAGATGGCAAACCAAACACAAAAAGGAAGGTCATGCCCTTGGAACTTAGTAGTCCATCACAACAGTTATCCCTTCTGCGTGTGGTTTAACATGTTCTCTCTCCACGCTCATGAAATGACATGTATTTAGGCTCTTTAATATTAAGCCTAGAGGACAGGATCGCAAGTTTAGACACAAATGATATATACGTGACCTTAGGCAAAGGTGGCACCAAATCTACATTAAATATTTATCAAAGCTAATCAATCCATACATTATTAAAGACATTATTATAATCCTATGTATTAAAGCATTCTTGGAATAAATTAAAGTTATCTCAATAATAGAGACACAAAACAAAAATTGTATACTAGACAGTTCAAGATGCCAAACCAAACACAAAAAGGAAGGTCATGTCCCTGGGACTTAGTAGTCCATCACAACACTGATCCCTTTTGCATGTGGTTTAACATCTTCTGAAATGACATGTATTTGGGCTCTTTAATATTAAACCTAGAGGACACGGATTGGAGGTTTTGGTAGAAATGATATATACCTTCGACCTTAGGCAAAGGTAGTACCAAATCTACACTAAATATTCATATTTGTAAAATTGATTTATAGAATCCCATCTTCAAAATTAATTATTCCATAAAGTTCCACCTCAAGCAATCATAAAGACTCACCTTCTTCCACATCATTGATATACATATGCATTGCTAGAAGAGATGAAAGGAGATTGATTTTCGACCAATATAAAGGACAATGCCCTAAAATAAGCATCCACTTACTAATTGTTTGTCTCTAGTGGGAAACTTCAAACCCAACTAGCCTCTAAAAAAACATATTAAACTTTTTAGAAGGTGTGGCCTTCTAGGTTTCTTAGGCTAGACTTCTGCATTAATTACTCATTTGCACAAGTCTATTGTGCTAATTGCCTTCAATTCATTTGACATTCCTAATTTATTAATATTTATTGTATGATTGAAGCTTATCAAAACAAAGTTATGTCTTACTTAAAAAATGACAAAGTGAACAAGATATGCATCACAATCAAATAAAATTTTTTTGAACCTTAAAATGATCAACTAATCTCTTGAGCAAGTACAAATTGTGAATACAAAGCATAAACATAAACATTTATCGTTTAATGATTAGTGTGAATACATAAGTCAAAAAGAGCAAATTATTTTTAATGATCATGGAAGGCAACATTTTGTAATAGAAATGAGAAGTTGATCAAGAGGATATATTTGTTTGATATACATATTAAAGGTATTGTTGGTTTGTGCAAGACTCTCTTGCAACTTGATGAAGATTATATGGAGTAATGAGTGGATATTAGCTTGCAGTCACTTCTATGGCTTGAGTTGTAAAACATGGCCAAAGATAATTGCAAAAAATAGCCATTACATATTTGAAATGCATGGCAAAGGATTGGGAACACAATGCAAAGATTTAGTACTACTAAGCACGGAAAAAGGTAATTTACAAGCATGTCAAAATATTCCCAATGCAATGCAATTGAATATTCAGTACTATTATTAAGGAAGCCAAATACCATTAAATACACAACATAAGACCAATGATTAAGCATGGAGCACTTGGTATAACGTGTAGCCTATGACTAAGCATTAGGCACGTTGAAATAAGCATTAGGAGCTTGCATATCCTATGACTAAGCATTAGGAGCACTCAGTATAATGCATAGCCTATGAAAAAACAAATTTGATTTTTTATATATTATAGGCCATCAATTTGATTAGAGCAAAGACATACCATATAGAAATAGATTGATTTATGATCAACGCAAGCACAGCTGTGGAGAGAGGCAGCTAGAGCATAGACTGTAAACTAGGCACAACTATAGAGGAGTCCAAATTGATTAGCACCTCATGCGGCACTTTCTGTGGCTACGTCTTGGACTCCTAGGTTTAGAGTTTTTGGTTTTATGAGGATAGGAGCGTCGACTCCTAGGCGGCGGTTGCGGCTGCTTAGGCTGCCATTGAAATCTAGGCTGTTGGGCCTTAGGTTTTGCTGTTGTGGGCTGTCATTCATGAAATCTGGGAGGTGGCGGCCGCGCAATACCCCCCTCCTTGGACTTGGTTATGGATATTTCTACCGATGGCGTTGCGGACAGTGATGAGGTCGCGCAACCCTTGCTAAAAGCTGTGACAATGCGAACATTGCCTATTGTGAGGTGGATGCACTGCGACTCATAATCAACATTGCAGTGAGTCTGGTTTTTGAAAGTTTGCCCCAGCAGCGACTCTGTGCGTGCATTTTTAGCATTTGGCAACACGTTAAAAAACATTGGGACAGTCTCAAACTCGATAGAAACAGCGGCTCTACACTTGTCGAGAAGTGCATAGAAATGGGCCCCATATGGGCTTAATTTTGCATTAGTGGGTTGAAGTGGTGGTCTGCCAAGTTGAGTCCAATGATCATGAGTTAAGACATTGAAGTCTGCTCCCTCGTCGATCAAAGCATTCAAAGCGCATGTTTGTTTTGCAGTGACCGTGATATGGAGGTATGCGGGCTCTACGGCTTCCTCATCCTCATCATCAATCTCAGTGATTGTGGCCACTCGTATCTTGACATGCGGTTCTAACATCGGGGGCTCGTGCAAAGGATGGGTGGGAGGGTAGTACTTCTTGACACAACTGCCATGAAGAAGCCTATGCCCTCACAGTCTAAGGTTTCGAGTTCGGCATTGCTTGTGCGGCTGATCACATGAACTTTGAAAGGTCCAAGACCTCTAAATTTCATTTTCTGCTTATGCTCCTTAACTGAGTAGAGGAGCACTAAGTTGCCCTGTTCA
The DNA here is from genome assembly GCF_053477565.2 of Lygodium microphyllum. Classification (NCBI taxonomy): domain Eukaryota; kingdom Viridiplantae; phylum Streptophyta; class Polypodiopsida; order Schizaeales; family Lygodiaceae; genus Lygodium; species Lygodium microphyllum. The sequence continues at coordinate 103,403 of NW_028229725.1, read as the reverse complement.
AAGTCGCGTTGCTTGACATGCTTGTCAAACCAACTCTTGCGTCGGGCCTTCTCACATATAAGTGCATGGGTGGCTAGAAGGCGAGTCTTTGAGAGGCGTTCGAGTTCAACCATGCGTTATGTCAATGTATCCTTCCTTCCCATCATTCTTGAAGTGCTATTCTCACGCTAGGAACGAAGAATTCTAATGGTAGAACCGCTTTAGTTCCATAGGTCAGCCTGAAGGGGGTTTGACCGACATCCGTTTTATAAGCTGTGCGGTAAGCCCACAAAGCTACCATCAACTTGTTATCCCAGTCGCTGCATGAGGCTGAGACCACCTTGGTCAGGACATTCACAAGAATCTTATTCGTGGATTCTGCCTAAGGGTAGTATGGTGAGGATTTGCGATGGATGATGAGAAAGGTGGAGAGGAAATGCGCTATCACTTTGTTGATGAAGTGCGTACCTTGGTCACTGACTAGTTCAATGGGGTAGCCGAATCACGAGATCACTAGCTCCCATAAGAACTTGGCAGTCATCCTAGCGTCTTTTTTTCGTGTCACTCTTGCCTCTGACCATTTCGTGAGCGAGGTAGTCCGTGGCCACAATGATGTACTTAGCCTGTGAATACTGTGCCACAGGACTAATGGGTCCTATGAAGTCAATTCCCCATTTTTCGAAGGGTTGTCATGCAATAACTGGGGTCAAATCCATCTAATCCTTGCGAATCGGGACTTTTGTCCCTTGGCACTCGTCACAATGCTTGATGAATCTTGCTACATCGCGGAAAAGCGTGGGTCACCATAGTTGAGATTGCAATACTTTTCGTGATATCATATCTCCGCTAAATTACCCTCCAGCAATGCCGCTGTGTGCCTCTAAGAGCACATCATGCATCTCATGTTCGCATACGCATCTGCGCAGCAATCCGTCTTGCCCCAGCCTATAGAGTTGGCCTACGATCAGCTGATAGGGCTGGATCTTAAGGATTAATCGCCTAAGTTAGGTTTTTTCTATCGGTCGATCAGGCAGTCCGTGTTCAAGCACTTGGACTATGTCATCCGCCGAATATGGCATTAGATCAACCTTGAATAAATCTCTCTCGCTGGATAGGTTAAATAGATGGGCGTCGGGTAGTTCGTCAACAATGCCTTGTCTAGTGGCTTCTCTCGTGGGAATGCGTGACATATTGTGAGCCATGTAGTGTTGTTTTCCTTTTCGTACAACCACGGAGAAGTTGAATTTCAAGAGCAAAAGGAGCCACCGAGCTATGCGTCCTGTAGTGCAAGGTTCGTTTACTAGATAGAGCAGGGCTTGATGGTCCACAAAAAAGGTAAAAGGTATGGCCAATAGATAGTGCCGGAATTTCTTCACAACAAACACCATGGCTAATCCTTCTCTTTCTATCGTCGAGTAGTTCATTTCCGTATCAGTGAGTTGTCTACTAGCAAAGCTCACTGGATAGTCTAAGTTGTGTTCGCCAGGTTGGCACAACACTGCCCGCACGACAAACTTAGAAGCATTGATATGCACGTGGAAAGCAATGGTCCAATCTGGGGCTCGTAGAATTAGTGCTGTGGTTAGAGCCTTTTTGAACTCTTCATATGCTCGTTGGCATGTATCGGTCCATTCGAAGATGATTAGTAGCTTGTACAAAGATTTGGTGATCAATGCATAGTTCAGTACAAACCGCCGATAGTACCCCGTATGGCCTAGGAAGCATTGAACTCCCTTGTATTTGATTGGGGGTGGAAGGTCAACAATAACCCTGACTTTCGAGAAGTCAGTGGCAATGCCATTCTTCGACACCACGTGCCCTAAGATGCATCCATGCTTTACCCAAAACTGGCACTTTAAGGGGTTCAAGGAGAGACGATATAAGCGACACCGCTCAAAGACTGCGCAGAGTTTGTCTAAGTGTTCGATCCAAGTTGAGTGGACACAGAGGTAATCGACAAAGACTCCCAAATCCTTGCGAAGCATGTCTTTAAAGATGGTGCACATGAGGCGTTGGAAGGTGGCAGGGGCATTAGTCAACCGGAAGGGCATGACTATGTAAGCAAAGACGCCCCACTCAGTGGCGAAGGTAGTCTTGTGCCTGTCCTCCGCAGGATGCACTTGCACCTGGTTGTACCTTGAGAAGCCGTCCAGAAAACTATAGGCTTCCTTGCCCGCCACTCTCTCAAGCATGTGCTCGGTGTACGACAATGAATAGTTATCCCTCTTAGTAGTAGCATTCACCTTCTTATAATTGAGGCACACTCGGATTTTTTCATTCTTCTTCATCACGATGACTATGGGCGATACCCAGTCTGTGTATTCAATTTCATAAATGAATCCCGCTCTCATCAGCTTATCAATCTCCTCTTTGACAGCATGAGGGTGTTTTGGATTCATAGGGTACGGTCGCTGCTTGACCGGTGTTGCGTCTGGCATCATGGGTATGTTGTGAGTCACAAAACTGAAATCAACCCCCTTAAGCTCTTCTAAGGACCAGGTGAGCACATCTATGTACTCTCGCAAGAGAGCGACAAGACTTGTTTCTTCTTCCTCAGTCAAGTCATCGGCAATGAAGATTGGTCGACGTGTTTCCCCTTTCTGGGCTAGGTTCACCTCCTTGACCTTGGCTGGTCCCTCAATCGGTTCACTCGTTTGCCCTTGACGCTTGGCACCCAATAGAACTACTACCCTATCCCCTTTTTTGAATTTCGTAAATCTTTTAGGGAGGTCCCACGATTTTCATTGTTCTTTTGTTCGTGTATTCCTGGGTTGTTTTGCATTTTTCTGCCTTAATCGTCTGCGCCTGAGGTGGAGGGGTAGGTCCCCCTTGGTGCGTCTGGCCGTGGGTAGCCTAGGGATTTCTGGATCACTATCCGAACTAACCTCCGACTTAGAGTCGAACTCCCCGTCCTCGCTAGAAGAGGTGGTCTCCCCTGGTGGGCGCAGTTCAAATGGCGACTCTGTCCTAAGCACTGATGTCGTTCCTGGCTAGGGCTAGGCCTGCTTGCTCAAGGTCTATGGCTCCTACGTGTTCCAACCAGGCATGATCACATTCCATGCACATGACTCCTTGCTCTATCCTGAAGAGACTCTTTCTCTACGGCTTGGAGTTTGCTTATATTTGCTCTATTTCTTGTCCTTTAGTGTCGTATTCCACGGTATCTACCTCACCCTCACTTTCGTCACTGAAGGATTGGCATTCTTCCTATTCGTTGTTAGAATCCTCTTCGTCAAACTGTTCGTCGTCTCCTAGGGCTTGGTATGTCTCTTGTCGTTGGTCAGGAACTAGGGCCCAGTTATACATGAGGTTTAAGTAATGCACTCTGGTCCATTGCCACTTGGATTCATCTAAGAGATCCTGGAGTGGTTTGAAGTTTGCAGCTGGATTGCCAGCTAGCTTATCCGTTAAGTATTCCATTGTCTGATGCCAGGAGGCATATTTCACGGTGGATTCCGTGAGGTTTTACGGTGGATTCCATAAACTTTGATGACCGGGGCTCATACACAAAGTGGATTCTTTGTGCGAGAAGTTGATGGGGACGCCTGTCCTTTTCGGGCGTTTCATTAATTTAGTGTGTACATGGGTGATTCCATAGCGGGTGATTCCGCAAAATACATATTAAATTAATAAACGTTTATGAGTTTAGAGTGCGCACTCGTAATAAATTAAGGTTAGGATTTATTTCTAACCAGTTGATTTATTTATGTAGCTGAAGACTGCTAGGTATTCACTTTTGTCGGTTTAATTGTATTATTTTACTAACGATTGTGAATGCTTCAGTTGATGTGTAGAGATAGCAGCAGTGGCGGAGGAAAGCATTGGAGTCTAGCGAGTATTCAATCTATGGATTTTATTTTGATAGGTGCCACGCCTATATTTTGTCATGTCTATTGAGGCATCGATTATTTATTATTATTTTGTATGCGCGTATGTGCACGGATATGTTATTTCTATTTGGACATTGTGTTGGGCGTGCCAGACTCTTTGGGCACCGTCCATTAGCTTTATTCCTATTTTTGTAAAAGCAAACTCAAAAGCTAAAAGCTTGATATATTTTTGTAAATTGGGCTATTATTGAGCATGAAGAAGAAATATACATAAAATACATGCTTTGTGAAGCGATCACACAGGGCATGGGGGGAGATTGAACCCAATTGGTCTCTTGCTCTTATCGTTCATGCTTTTTACCTTGTAACTTGTGCAAAAAGTAGAGTTCAATGTTCTTGGGGACCTTCCGGGATTCACTACGTGAGCATACAACGACCGATCTGCGCACCATTGTCTCGTGGAGTTCCCTTTTGTTGGTTGGGACTTGGAAGTTGACAGGCTTAGGTTTCCCACGAAGGGTTCCTGCCATCATGCAGACTGGTATGGAGGGTGTGTCATTAGACTTGCCGATTGTTTTGATGGCTTGCTCATACGCCTCGTTATTTGAGAACGGCAGGTCGATTGTAGCAAGGACGTGCATCCAATCCCGCTCGTCCTCTGGGCATGGGATATACTTGGCAAGGGCCCATAGGACTTCTTGACCTAGGTGTTACCCTTGAGCATAGCAGAGATGGCATCTAAGTGGACTAGTGAGGTCTTCCAAGTGTCCATCTCTATTCTCACGGCATCCATTCTATTGCCAAGGAAGATCAAGCCATTACCCCAATCTTCGATGACTCTAGCGTTGTGAATCTAGGGTCGGCCTAATAGGATATCGTAGTCCACTCCCTTCATGACTATAAATTCCACAGAGAATTAGACACCTGCAATCTTCACTAGCCAATTCTTAAGCACCCCGAATGGCTTGACTCTCATATCGTTTGCTAATGTGACATTAAACCTAGCAGTTTCAACATGCCGGTTTCCCCAAGTCTGAAGCACCGTGTGGCTAAGCACACTAACCCCAGCTCCCGTTCCACAATTATCTTTCTCATTGTATCGCCTAGGGCTAGAACCGATAAGACCACATGCATCTCGGAACCTTCCATGAAGGCATTGACATGTAAGGATTTAGGCATAGAGTGCAGCGTCAAACTCGGTATTTGCGTCTCTGCATCATGGTCATGAGGGTCTGTCGTGACATGTTCTCTTGATCCTTCAACCCACTGCTTAAGATCTTGCCATAGGGTGGGATGCTGTCTAAGCAGATCTCCTAGGCTAAGTGTTATAGGAGTAGTCACCAACGTGGTCAGGAGATCGTTGGGTGCTCGTCTTTCTCCTAACATGGATCATCCTAACCAATGGCCATGATTGATCTGCGGCTCTATAGCATCAAGGCTTGGCCTTAGCGGCACTACTTGTGGTGCAGTTGCGTTTGCCGACTTTGGTTGAGGAGGTGAGATTGGCATGCTTATGCTGGAGAGATCATTGATCTCATCCTCTATGATGGGCTCAGCGTCTTTTAGATGCTCTTGAGCCTCCTTCACCCATTCCTTCACTTTTTCTATGGCCTCTAATTGTCACTTCGGATGCAGGTATTCCCCTACCTTAGCACTTCCCTTTTCGGCCATCTTAGGGGCTGAAGTCTCTGCCTCTGCATTAGAGACCTTCTTTTCAGTAGCAGGCAGAGTTGTAGCACTCTCTGTTTTTAGTGCGATTTTAGCTTCTGAACTCTTCTTCTTCCGGCTGTGACTTTTCTTCCCTATCGAAGCTGCGTCAAGGTTGCTAGGTCCTGGCAATGATATGCCGGCCTGCTTTGTCTGGACACAGGTCATGACCCGCAATGGGATAGGTGTAGCCTCCCCATCGAGGTTCTCGACACCAAATAGCCCCAATGGGATAGATGGTACATTGGCTGAGCCAAAAGACGGCTTTCGCTTTGGGCAATCGATGAAGAGATGAGTGATTCCGCACTCAGCATACCTTTGGTCAGCCTTGTCTCTGTTTTGCTGCTCCCTTTCAGGGTAGCATGATGAGACATGACCTGGGTGACCATAAGTCCAATAGGTGATTGGATCTTGCATCTGCCCTCCTAGGCCTCTACCTCATCCTCTTCCTAACGCCATCACTAGCATGGGGCGATAATCCATGAGGAAAGTGTTGCCCTCATTGTCATGTGAGACGTAAGGGCATATATAAGTTTCTTCCTCATTTGGTTCTTCCACGTAGTGGACTGGAGCATCGTTTGGTGGATGGGTCATGTAAGGACCAGGTGGTCTGGGTATGCTAGTAGGGTTTATGTCCATCTGAGGAACGACTGACTTAATGTCGTTAGGCGCAAGAAGGGCCAATGAGGCTCCCCTTTTGAAGAGTGGCTGTGGCCTGTTCGCTAGGTCAGGCTGGCCATAGGGTTGCGAGTACGGAAGTCTTCTTGGTAATCTACAATGCACAACGTCATGACTGAACCTATCGCAGTTAGCACAAGGTCTTGACCTAGGGTCTTGACACTCGGCTAGCAAGTGGTTTATGCCATAGTACACGCATTGGACGTGTGGGCGCATTGGTCATCTCAACATGTCTTGCAACTTGGCTAACTCCATCTTTACATTAGCCAAGTCTTGGGTCGTCTCGGTGGCCTTCCCCTTATCTTGGGATGATGGGATTGATCGCTCACTAGAGGCTGACGCTCTCTCTGAGCTTCGCGAGTTGGTCTCTTCTAGGTCGAGCTCCTGGAGCTCCGCTCTTTCAGCCGATCATCGACTCTGATGGCTTCCTCAAACACTCTAGCTAGCGCATCTCCCTGCAAGCTCGAATTTCCTGCCAAAGCCTTATATAACTCCTCATCTCGAATTCCATTGATGAATACAGTCGAAACTGCTCTTTCAGTCGGTCACTCACCCATAGGGATTCTCTTGAAGAGACTCCTCACGTGGGTTACGTAGTCGCGAATGTCCTCCTTCTCTTTTTGCTTGACGTTCATCAAGCATACTAGCAGATTATTGGAGTATCTAGGCTCGGCAAATCTCTTAATGAAGAGATCCTTGAGGCCACTGAAGTTGGCTCCTTATGCAATATCTAGGCTTGTATACCAAGTCATTTCCTTGTCTCCTAAGCAGAGCCTGAACGCTTGAGAGCGTTGAGTCAGGTCGTTGAGGCCGTTGGCTTCGCAGACTTGCTGTAACTGCTCTATAAAGCTGTATGGATCGTCGTGGGGTTGGTATTTGTCGAGTTGCTGGCAACAATAGGGATTTCAGACTGGCTCTTTGAGCCTTGGTTCGCTCCTAATCCTGCGAGCAGCGATGTCGCTAGTGCCGCGACACTTTGCTCTGCTGCCGTGTTATCTAGCAGTCGCTTCATGAGAAATGCGCTCAACGTCAAGTCTCCTTCTAGGGCTCTCTCGTGATCTGTTCAGTTTCTACTTGCTTAGTTCAGCACTCGCTGTACCTCATGCAACTCTGTGATTTACCTTTGGCTCCTAGCCTGCTGGTCTCTATTGTATTCGACTATGCTTTGCAAACCCTTATGGGATAGTTTTCTCTCTTCCTTTAGGTCTATGATGATAGCGTCTGCCGTCCTGCCGCGGTGCTCATACCGGGCGTGTGCATCGTAGCTGCTATAGCTAGCTGTTGAATAGCCTTCGGGAAGACGTTCAAGTCGAGTTCCTTATTAGATCCATGGTCTGAGCCTCCTTCTGCCATAGTCGTATTGTGGTGCTTCACCAAGCTGTCGATCAGGTTGAGTATATTTGTAAGGAAAAAGGAACTAGCAGCAATGAGCTCACCAAGGTGGGACAGCCTAGTGGCCAAGCATCAGAAGACTTACCTCCACCCATCCCAGAAGGAAAGGGCAAGGTTGCACTCCACCTAACCCCACCTACCCTCTTACCAAATACCCCAACCATCGCAGGCAAGCACTCCAACCACAGTGGCCACTAGCAACCTCATAGCATGGGTGTAGTTCTTGGTTGATGAGACACATACCCCAATGCCCATCTCCAGTGTAAGAACCCCAATGACAAGAATGAAAATATCGGAAACTACGGATGCTGAATCTTAACAGGGGTCCAAGCGACCAAGAACATGTACTGCTACCATGGAACCACAGCCCTGTTGACGCTACCTACTTGGTCCTACTTCGCGCGTTGATGGTTTGTCTAAGTCTTGGGTCCTCTCCTACTGGTGGGTTCCTTAAGTGGTTTATCTGAGCGAGTTCCTTAAGTTATTGAATACAATCCTCAATTTATGGTCACTCAGTGTGCGTGTCGCTTCTCGTGCACTTGTGCTCAATCAGGCTTTCAATTTCCTTAAGTGCATTTGAGTGCAAAAATTCAAGGTGAGTGCAGTAAACAATCTCGAAGCGTCTTACACACTCTCGCTTTGTTTCGGGCTTGATAGGCTTGTTGGTCAATTTTTAGAAGCGACACTCATTTTGTGGCCTTGTTTGTTTTTGGTTAATTTTTAGAAGCGACACTCATTTTGTTTGTTTTTGGCCAATCAGGTTTTAACTGCTCGGCGCTTTGCGTCTAGGTCTCTGGGTCTCCCTGCTGCCTACTTCAAGCTGCTAAACGGTTGCTCCCTATGATTTTGTCTATTTCATGTGCCAGAATCAAGTTCTAAGCATCAGAAGGACTTTCGACAGTTTGTGCTGCTATCTCGCCGGGTCAGGTCAAATTTTTGAGAATTTGATAAAAATTTACACTCGGCCCCGCTGGTCCGAATTGCAGGGTCCGAGTGGATCACTCGGACGGACCGAGGTACATGGGCCTAGGGCCGAATTTGTGACTCGGACGAGGTAGACTCGGACGGGCCGAGGCGCAGACTCGGACAAAGTCGCTCGGACAGGTTGGCTCGGACGGGCCGAATGGTCAATTCGAACGAGGTCACTCGAATGGGCCGAGGCACTTGGGCCGAGGGCCGAATATGACACGTGGCCGAGCGCCGAATCCTATGGCTCGGACGGTTTGGCTCGGACAAGCCGAGGGCCTAATTAGTCGATGGTGCGAATGGTGGACTCGGACGGGCCGAGTACGTCTCAGCCGAGGGCCGATTAGGGTTTTAGGCCGAGTGGGCTAAATCGAAAGAGGGCCGAGGGCTGATTCTGGGACTCGGCCTAGAAGCGACCGCTCGGATGGGCCGAACGCGACGCGACGACGACAGCAAGAGGTCGATTTTGCTCGATTCTTGCAATTTAACCAATCATAGCAAGCATAAACCTCCAGATCCTATCTAGGGGGATAGGGGAAGGGATTCATATACCTGAATAGAGTGGTAGGCTCGCTGATGGTGAGATTGGATCAAATGGTGAGATGGCTCTCTCTCTCTCTCTCTCACTGAAATGGTCACAAATGAGCTCTCCCTTGGCCTCTTGGCTCATATGCCCCTTCGTGGGTATGGTGTTGATGCCCCCAATCACTCACTTGCCGATCTTAAGCATCACAAGCGAGCTTTTTACCATTTTTGCATGATTTTTGCCCTGTTTTGCCCTGTTTTGCAACAATAAACCCTACCCTTCTCCGGTGCGATTTCCTAATCCTAACCTATGCTAAATGCAACAACAATCGAAAGCAAAAAAGTGAAATAATTTCTCCATGTTTTCCAATCATCAAACAAAAAAAATATCCTAAAATACTTACTTTTTTTGAAGATAAAAAACACCCAAACTTTCTACCTATCTAGCTCCGTTTCGGGGATGAATCCCTTACTTTGATGCTCGATATGAGGTGCGCAAGTGCTCAAGCTTGAATTCGTTGGTCCCGGCAACGGAACCAAAATGTAGTGGGAGCTCACGCTCAACCGCCAAGATCCACAGACCGCTTATTGCTTCAAGCATTTCAAGTGAGCTCTAATGGCTATCTCTCACCTAGCTGATGCGCCGTCAATCCTATGAGTGTATTGAGCTTACCTTGATGCCGATACGAGTTGCCTCCTCTCTCGCACACCCCGGTAGCTCCATGATCTTAGATGCGAGCTCAATCATCCTCAAGCCTCCTCCATCTCCAAGCTCCATCCTCCATAGCCACGCGCACGAGAAAAGAGAAGACAAGAGAAGAAGACAAGAGGAGATGGTGAAGAGCTTCACCCTCTTGATCCCTCACTCTCACACACTCACTCCCTCACACTCTCACACTCCCTCTCTCAAGAGCACACACAAGCAAGAAGAAGATGAGGAGAAGAGAAGAAGAAGAGAGCTCTTGTTAGCCACACACCAAAGAATGAGCTTCCATTCACTTTTTGAACTTTATATATACAAACCCTAAAAACCCCATGGGCGCCCATCCCTTTTTACATGACTGGCCATTGTGGCAAGGTCCCTTTTTCTAATTCCCTCTTCTTGCTTCATGCCTCTAGCCTACACCCGTCTAATATTTTACAATTGGCACAAGAAGGATCCTGGCGCTCTTTTACAAGTGTTTTCCAAGTTTTTTGAGGTGCCTTTCATTTAAAATTGTGTTTTTTTCCCTAGCTTAGCTTTGGAGGTCGCCTGCGTGTCTTTGCTCTTTTTCCATGTTTTTTTCTACTTTTTCCTTCCTTTTTCCGCCATCTCAACTTTCTGCTTTTTCCTTCCTTTTTCCGCCATCTCGACTTGGGGTTAATAGTTGCGCGGTGGCTTAAAGTGTTATTTTGGCTTGGGCTTAATTGAATAGGACAAGTTGACGCAGGGCACTTCCACCCAGAAGGTTTTCAATGGGTGTGGTAGGCTTGGGTTGTGAGGTTTGTAGTTTGATTGGCACCTTGTCATCGGATCTGTTAGTGATTATCTTAGAGTCTTTAGGTAGGACCTTGATTATTTGCTCATGGACTCTTGCTTGAACTTTGGATCGATAGACTGTTCGAGCACTCAAGGATTGAGCACCCTCCATAGTTTTTCACCTCCATTATTTTGATTGATGTTGTTGGAAGCTTCAATTTTTGGTTGTAAGATTGAGGATTCGACTTAGCATACATGAGTTTGGGAAACCATAGGGAGGTGGTACCCTCATAATATCCTTGGGCTCGCAGGAGCGCTTTCAAATCCTAGTATTGCTCAATCATATGTGCACTATAGGAGCTCGAACTCCATCATTTAGGCATAGAGCATGAAATATCAAAACTATGCATATATAGTGTTTGACATTTGTGAAATCGTGGTTTATGCTTTGGAACCCACTTGTTTTGTGTGCTTAATAGAAATTTGATTAGTTGATGGGTGGCAATGTATGAGGATGAAAAGGTAAAAGGACATAAGGAGAGGAGGATATTTTACACATGCAATGGGCATGTTGTGCCATTACCCTTCATATTTAAAAGCATTGCCAAAGGATCTAGATGTGGATTGATTGCATAAAGAGATGGCAAAAGAAGGGAGAGATAATGGTGAGGTCATCACAATAACCAAGTGGGAGCCTAGATGATGCTTTCCAAAAGTAAGTATAATTTTTATGTGTAAGATGTTGGACAAAGATAAGTATATGTAGTGTCTCATTAGTAGTTACCTTACTAATCTAGCAACATCATGGTACTTATCTAATTTATCACTCTTGTTTAATCAAGAACACAATGTTCAATGCTATGTTGTGTGAGAGAAAGCATTTTTGGACTTGAAGGATTGATGATAAGCTAAATATCAAAGATTTTGGAGTCACTGCTAGGTTTGAGAGAGTTAATGGAAATATGAGTGATTGGTTTGGCATAATCTAAAACTTGATTGTTAAACATTCTTTGTACATGTTATGGATGCTATGTCATTTAAGGGCATGGTGGAAATAGAAGCTAATGCAACAATAAAACATCATTCTAGTGGATTTATAACCATGGACTCTACAAACCTACGGCAATTGGAGGATGTGACATTAGGGTTACCACAACAATTTAAGCATGTGAATTCTATTTAAACAGAGGGATTTCATATAAATATGTACTATGAAGAATATTCTTGATTTTTTTCACTTTATAAAAACCTTCATATAAATTATTTCTACTTTTACTTCAATGGGTTGTCCTCCAACCAATGATGGTCATGGGCTTAATTTATTCATAGTTTTAGATATTGAGATGGACCTTGAAGTAGATAGTTTAGCAAGGGTTAATTCTCACTATAGATGTGAGGTTGAAAATCCATCTTCATACACATACACTTTTGTATTTATTTTCTAATTCCATGACTTTTATATATCTTCTATCACTCATGTCAAAGTTTTCAATGAGTATACAAAAGTGTTAAGTAATCTCATTTTAATAAACATGATATTAATTTGTGATTATAATAGCAACACATTTGTAAGTTTAAATGTTTGAATTTTCTTTCATAATTTATTTTTCTTAATTTTACAAATCCAATAGCAAAAAAAAAAGTTTTAGTGAATCAATTGTTCTTTTGTGCATTGAACCAATCTTTAAAACATGCATTAAAATACACATATAAAATTGTGCGGAATTTTGATACACTTCACCTGTAGTTATACAAAATTATTTCCACATGAAGTTAATTGCAAAATGTCTTCATTAGCTATGTGCACATTTAGTCAAGATGCGTTGGCCCAGGTAGGATGCACATATAAATGGGATCTTTAACAAAAAATTTGACATGCTTGTAGATTTACGTCAGGCCTCTGCATCTTTGGCCTAATTTTGTTGTAGTCTCTATGTGCAATCCAAACATGGCACCATGCACTACTACATATGCATTTTTGGTAGCCATATCATCCAATAATTTTTGCATTCCTCCTTTTCAAAAGTTTGGAGCAAGAACAAGACCCATTTCATTCACATGAACTTTTCCATCCTTCAAAAATATTAAATTCCTCTTTAATGCATCATGATACATGCCAGAATCATGCCATTCATGTTGAGGATTATCACAGCATGTACAATGATGAATAAAGTCCTTATGCTTAGGCTTAGGGATTGTAGTCTGCTTGTTATCATCCAACTTCACAACCTTCAGCTATAGGTCATGCATCCCCTTCCCTAACTTATCCATGGAATCCTATTGCACTATAGATACATCAAGTTGAGCCATACGCATAGGTGGCTTAATTGTAGATTCTATTGCCTTGCTAAAGGTGATAGGCAAAGTCCCAATATGCAATTTGGCCCTCCTTTATTTCTTAATCTATGTTTTTGTTGTTTTAACATCCAAATGACCTTCCAAACTCTCTTATGATACTAGATCTACTACATTTCAAAACATCTTAATCTTTTGTGCTTCTAGAGCCTACTACTTTGCCACATCTAACTGATCATATCTATTTTCAAATTCACGTAGCCAAGGTTCTGGATTCAAGTCTCTTACATGTGAAAAGATCTTGAATTTTGATCCTAGCATTAATGACAACATGATGAAAATTTAGATTTGCAAGAAGAGAGGGATTGCTTACTATTCATATAGAATCTATTCAATCTTAGCATCCTTCTCTTTTAAACCCCCATGTTTAAGGCCTCAAACTTAATACCCCCTAACATTTGGTGAACCTAGCATGAAGGCCTTCAAAAGAGTGCAAGATGGGTGTTGCATCACCTTTGGATTCTTCTACAAGAGCAGGTGATTAGATGAAGCAATTGATTTAGACTTTCAATATGTTTTTGCAATCATAGTAGTAGCAGTTGCAACAACAATGGCATATGCAAGATTTTGTGAAATTGGAATATACAATGGTGAGGACTTTGCAAGCTATGTAAAATGAATTAAAACTATTCAATGGCCATAATGTTTCATCTTATTTGTAAGTGTAACCAATAAAAATGGAAATTTTTTGGGATTACATAGCTTGCTTGGAGCCAATGCTTTGTTTGGATCACCATCATGCATTAACATTGCACATTAGTGAGTTATATTTGAAGGAGCCATGTTGAGCTCAATTTTAAAAAACTCCAAGAGAAGAGTTTTACATAGAGGATTCTAATTTTGTTTCCTTATCACGTCTTTTGAGAAACGTTCCCAGCTAACCGGGACCACCCTTCCATAGGACGCAGACCCAAGTCACGTCCACTGCACTTTCCTCGGGTTAACATGCAAAAGCAGCTTCCTTAATTAATCAATTTAAACACAGGTTCCTTCACACAACTTAGATACTGAAATTTAAAAAAAAATATCAAGCAAGTTCCTTTTTCAAATATCTAATCTTTATTTATCATAGTCTTGGAATACATCAAGTATCTTGCCCGAAGGCTACCCCAGCAATCATCAAGATTGCCACTCCAAGTTTCACCTGTAGACTAGTACACGGGCCTCGAGATCCCATCTCAAGTCATGTTGGCCTCTTGTGCAGGATTCGGAGGCAAGGAATTTATGGTCAGAGTCTCCACTGACACCCAAGCATCCTCTCACTCCAAGCAGCACCCACGGAGAAACCTCTCGTGGCGGGTTTGGTCCATGTACCCTTGGATAGGGCCAGGCAGGTAGTCGGAGGTAACTAAACCTGCCTCTCCCTCCAGGCTATTAACCTGAAGCATTAAGTGTTTGGCCTTGAATTAGTTCCTTGAGCAAAGAAGTTCAAACAATGTACCTAAGTGTACAATCACGATCATTTCTGTGGTCGTTCGTACGACCAACTGCTAAGGTGTGATTCCTTCTTCTCGAATACTCCCAACATTCGCTCTTGTATTGTTCGTGACTTGGAGAGATTCCAAGGGCTTGGCAAGCTAGGCTGCTTGTTTACCCTTTTTCTTTGGGTTAGGGCTTATACCCTACCGACCCCAATTTTATCATTACCTTAGGTCTCCTTGTACTATAGTCAAATAGATCTTGGACAATCCCGTTGTCCTTGGTTGGTCAATTTGCTTCTTGGAAATTGGCAATTTCCCTAAGTTTGACAAATCAGTTCCCAAGAGGGAGAGTTGTAGTAGGGCGACTACTCAACTCTTAACGAATCTAACTTGTTATTAGAACTAGCCTTCCTTGGCCTAGGATGTAGTAGTGTCATCTTATGATTTAATTGCAATAGCATATGACCTTACAGACTTGTTGCATGAGATAGGTAGCAGTACCTATCTTGAGGAATTACATCTTCTGTCATATGGCATTCTTTGACTAAGAATACCTTTGATCAAGATATAGGATTTGGGAGTCCCATTGACCTCAATCCAAAACCCTAGTCCCACTAGCTTGAGGATTGATTTGGCTCTAGGATTTTTGTGAGATTTTATTGTTTGGTCCTTCCATCTTTAAGATGAGAACCCTAAGATCACGTCCTTTTCCCTTATGGACCACTTATTCCTAGTAAGATTGTCCAATCAGACAATGCGATGATTGTCTGAAATTATCCTCTCCAAAATGACCAAGGCATAGGCCTTGATCGATAATCCAACCTAGAGTTTAACCTATCAATTTATCTTGGACTAGGGAAATTTCCTAGTTCCGTAGTCCAAGGTCGTAACGACAGTTTGCAAGAAACTCCCTTGGTCGCTTAACATTCTTTGTTTGTCGATATTACTAGTGTTTGTGTCCTAAGACCTAGTACCCTCTCATAGAATGATCTAAGTACGAGAAGGTTGGATTAACTTTGCAAGTGCAATACTAAACAAAATTTTAACTTAACTTAGCCTATATTTTCATATTTAATGTAACCATCATTTCATGCATATTGCATCCTATATGCTTTTCATCAAATAAAATATAACCATTTTTTTTCTTTTCATACATTTACTTATGCATGCAAGTTATGCTATATAAATTTACAATGCAAAAAAAAACATAATCTTTTCTTTTCCCATGAAAATCATGCAAATAATAATGCAGTTGCTTATGCGAATAAAATATAACTCTTTTATTCCTCTCCATAGCAGTTATTTATTCTTTAATTAAACAATCTTCTATGAATTAACCTATTTACGGTCATCACAAGGGATTTTTATTGCGCAACTGCATTGTACACAACATAATTCATTCTTTCCAACGTGAATTACCCAATGCAAACCTTTCAATGCACAAGAACATTGCAATATATATTTAATTTATATGCGACATGCAACTAGGACATTATTGCATAAGTGCATCTTTTAACACATGAACCATATATTCAAAAATGCAACAACCTTCCATCATGATGGTGCAAGAGTTATAAGTACCTTGACATGAAAGTTTTTTGAACTTTCCTATGATCTATAAAAAAAAAACAAAGAGCTCAATTATAGTAAATTTTCAATGAGATTAAGTCATCCCTATGTGAATTTATACTTAATGCACCCATATCATGCGGAAATGAAGAAGGTGAATTTGATAGAACCTGAACATCCACAGTAGGGATATTATCGATTCCTGCGCTTCGGGTGGGGACTCCTACATGTGCTCCTATTGCTCCCGCGCGTGCTCCTCTTGTGTGGTGCTTTGGGGCCATTGCAATTGGCATTTGGGAATATGTCAGGTAGGTGGAGGGTGTGTTGAAATTCTTTGCAAGTTGGCAGTCCTTCCTTCCCGCAAGGGAACTCCCTTCACAAATGAGTTGTGTCCTTCTGCGGTCTGCGGTAAAACACCCCCTAAGAAGCTTTTTTGTGGAAGCTTCTAGGAATCTTCTTTGTTTTCTTCCTTCCTGTCAGTTGGACCTCACAGCATCTCCTCCTCCTCAATCATGATGAGAGAGGTGATGATGACGAAAATGATGATGATGATGAGGGTGGCGGTGGTCCTTGTAGCCTGGCAGTGTTTCAGGCGAAGCAGGGGGATGGCATGGCACATCAGGCAGAGCAGGGGGGTTGATGCTGAAGAGGGAGCAGGGGGCGACGCCTGAGACCATTTGGGGGGGGCTCCCCTTATATAGTGGGGAGGGGATGGTTCATTGGGGGGGGGGGAGAGATGACCGTTTGACAGCCACCACCCCTACACCTGGGGGTGCATCCCCCCCTCTCCCACTCTTACTCCCTCTCTCTCTCTCTCTCCTGCTGTCGGCAGGCAGAGAGAGAGAGGTAAAAAAAATTGAGTTAATTTTAAAAAATTTTAAAAGGGGTGGATTCTTATGCAGCACGGGAAATGCTACATCCTCTCCCTCTTAGAGGAATCGAGATGTCCTCATCTCGAGAAGATCTGGGGGTATTGTTGGTTGAGAGTATTTTCATCCATCCAGGTGGCATCCTCTTCGGGATAATCTTTCCACTGGATGAGGTATTCTCTCAAGGTCCTTGATCTCAAATGCCTCTCCCTAACATCTAGGATTCTATCAGGTCCTAGCTCAAGGACTCCTTGGCTAGGCATTACAATTTGCTGATCATCAAGTATATGATTTAGATTAGGTAGATACCTTTTCAATAGGCTAACATGGAATACATTATGAATCTTTAGAGTTGTGGGAAGCTGTAGTCTGTAATCATTAGGCTCTAGGCACTTGATGATCTTATAAGGTCCACAATACCTCAGACTTAGCTTCTTGTACTCTCCCAAGGACAGTGAACTCTTTTTAGGGCGTACATGGATGAAGACCATATCTCCTTCGATGAAGGATGTGTCTTGCCATTTCAAGTCAGCGTAGGCCTTCTGTCTATCCTTGGCAGCTTGAATGTCTTGTCTTATTGATTTGATTTGATCATCCATGTCTTCCAGCATCTGTCTTGAAGCTTCTACACTCAAAGTTGAATCCGAGAAGTTCGACAATCATACCCATACAATGCTTGGAAAGGGGTCATCTGAATACTCTGTTGGTAAGAAGCATTGTAAGCAAACTCAACCAGTGGTAAGTATTGAATCCACTTTTTAGGTTTGCGATAGCAGTATGCCCTAAGCATATCTTCAATGACTTAATTGACTTGTTTTGTTTGACCATCAGTTTGGGGATGGTAAGCTGTGCTGAAATAGAGTTGAGTTCCAATAGCCTCAAAGATAGCCCTCCAGAAGTGTGATGTGAAAAGAGAGTCACGATCACTAATGATTCTTCTGGGTAACCCATGAAGTTTGAATATTTCCTTGATGAATAATCTTGCAATGTCTGAAGCTTTATAGTTCGTCTTGACAAGGATGAGATGTGGAACCTTGGTGAGCATATCTACTACAACCAAAATAGGGTTATATCCTCCCTGAACTTGGGGTAAGCCAACAATAAAGTACATACTAATGAACGCCCATTTCATTTGTGGAATGTCAAGTGGTTGCAATTTCCCAGGCATTTTAACATGTTCTGCCTTAATGTGCTGACAAGACAAACATTCCGTGACATATTTGAGTAAGTCTCCCTTGAGCCTTTCCCAAAAATAGCTCTTCCTGACCGTGTTAAGGGTCTTGGCATAACCAGGATGCCCTGAGCCCAAAGTATCTTCTGCTTGAGAGTTTGGCTTGCGGGGATACATAACCTTGTCCTAAAGTAGACAAGTCCATTACTGATGGAGAATTCTTGATACTTCGTCTTTAGCTTCGGGTCTTGATCCTTGATGGGTATCTCTCTTAGCATTTCCTGATAGACTAGGTCATGATATGCCCCCTCTTTTGCTAGCTCAAGAATTGGGTTGTTTGGCATTGATACCTTTGTGGCTAGAGACCTTGTTATTGATGGATTTTGCAAAATGAGAGAATTTAGAAATTCCTTGCGACTAAGTGCATCGGCAACTACATTCTCTTTTCCAGGTCTATATTTGATTTCAAAATCATATTCTTCCAGCACTTCGATCCATCGACGTTGCCTCATATTGAGCTCATTCTAGGTGAAAATCCATTTAAGACTCTTGTGGTCCGTTACTAAGGAAAATTTATTACCTAGCAAGTAATGTCTCCAAAGTTTGAGAGCATGAATGACATCCAACAACTCCAGGTCATGGGTAGCATAATTCCTTTCATGGCTTTCTTGAAGAATATACTACAGGATGACCTTCTTGCATAAGTACACATCCTAAAGTAAGTGCGCTAGCATCAGTTACCACTTCAAACTCCTTACTAAGATCAAGAAGTTTCAGGATGGGTGCTGATACTAAGCTTTGCCTTAGTTTATCAAAGCTGGTCTGTTCAGCAGGTGACCATACAATTGTTACTTGCTTCTTTAGTAGATCAGTCAAAGGTGATGTAATCAAAGCATAATCTTTGATGAAAATTCTATACCACCATGTCAACCCAAGGAAACAATGTATTTCTTTGACAGAAGTTGGTGTTGGCCATTCCAGAACGTCTCTGACCTTAGCTGGATCTACTGAAATTCCTTCTGCTGATACAATGAATCCCAAATATTCAATCTGTCGCTTGAAAAATGCGCACTTCTTCTTCTTGGCATAAAGCTTGTGTGCTTTCATTGTTTCAAGAACAATGCAAAGCTGGGGTTCATGATCCTTTCCCTATTTTGAGTAGAGTAGGGTATTGTCAAAAAAGACGAGTATAAAGTCATCAAGATAGGGCCTAAAAATATCTTGCATTAACCTATTGAAGGTAGCAGGAGCATTCGTCAGCTCGAATGACATCACTAGGAATTTGAAGTGTCCATACCTTGTATTGAATGCAGTCTTTGGGATATCTTCTTCTTTGATCCTTATCTGATAATATCCAGATCTGAGATCTATCTTTGAGAAGATCTTCGCCCCTTGAAGACGGTCAAGTAATTGATCTATTCTTGGAATGGGGTATTTATTTTTTATGGTTGCTTGATTCAACCCTTTGTAGTCAATGCATAGGCGAAGCGTTCTAAGTTTCTTCTTTTGGAACAACACTGGAGCTCCCCATGGAGAACTGCTAGGATGGATGTAGCCTTGGTCTAACAATTGCTTGACTTGCTCTTTCAGTTCGATAGCTTCCAGGATGGACATTTTATATGGCCTCTTTGCGACCGGTGCAGCTCCTAGCACAAGTTTGATTTCGTGGTCGACTTTCCTTTGGGGAGGAAGTTCTGTCAGATCTTCAGGGAATACGTCTGCGTATTCCTTTAACCATGAAGGTTCTTATTTAGCTTAATTAGATAGACCTGTAGACCCTTTTGAACACCTTTTATTATCTGTGTTACTTTTTCCAACTGTATTTTTGGCTTACCAGCCTCACCTTGAGTCGTGACTAGTTCCCCTTTAGAATTGCGGAAGGAGACTTGGCCCTTCCCATAGTGGATGTGGGCATCATTGGGTATTAGCCAATCCATTCGGAGTAAACATTCGTGGACACCTAGGTTCATTACCCTGAATCTCACAGAAGTTGGCTTCCCACCTAGTAGGAATTTCACCTTAGCAATTTGCCTAGTACAAGTGACCTCACGACCATTTGCTAATTCCACAAGTAAAGTAGGTGCATCTATTGTGGCTATCCCTAATCTTTTTGCACAAATTGGTGAAATGAAGGAATGTGTACTGCCACAGTCAATCTAGGTTTTGAAGCTTTTACCTTGATATTCTAATGGAGTTTGAATCACTAAGAATTGGCAATTCGGACCCTTCTTGTGAAAAGTGGTGTAAACCGTTGCCCTCTCAATGTCAGCATCCATGGATGGATCTTCTTCATTGTCCAGCTCCTTGGTGGAAACATTGGAGGTTCTCCCTCTGGCCATAATGGTGGTTCCTTGGCCATGAGCAGCTCTATTTTGACCTTGGAATTGCCTTTGGCGATACCCTCTGCCAAGCTTGGGACACTCCCTCTTGAAGTGTCCGGGATCGTTGCAATGGAAGCAACATGGGTTGCGATCATTGCTTTGTGTTGGAACAAAGTTGTTGATAGCATTGACTCTAGCTTTCTTTCTTTGGCCCTGATTCTGACCCTGTGCTCTCTTAGACTGAGCCTTAGACATGTCATTATTTTGATCCTTGTAAGGCCAAATCTTGTTGTTCCTTGGTTTGGTCTGCACCTCCTGTATTATTGGAGCAGCTCGAATGAGTACATCTTGTAGGTCCGTTGGGCACATTGATTCCAATCGAGTGTTTAGGGGTGGATTCAACCCAATACAGAATTTTGACACCTGCTGTGTCATATCCATTGGGGGTGCATACTTTAGGAGTGAGACAAACTTAATAATATGCTTCAAGGGATAATCCTAGCTGCTTCAAGTCATAGAATTCATTCATCTTTTGACAAACTTAATAATATTAAAAAGGTGACACTCGAATAACATACCCATAAGTTTCTCAAAACCATATGATATGACCTATCATTAGAAAGCACTTGAAAAATCGAATCTATTGAGCTATAGAGCACTCAATTTGGAGTTATAGTGTTCAAGTTATGACAAATCGAAAGATTTGACTACGTGTCCCAAACTTATGGAAAATTCCCATATTCCCCAATATGGTGTTATTTATGATCAAGATAGACAATTGTAAAAAGTCTTATTTATTCATGAAGACATAACCCCTTGAGTACATTTATTTTGGGGATAAGTAGGATAGGTTGATTGATACATCAGTTTGGGGAAAATAGGATTGTATTACAATCGGCTACAGGGACGAAATAATAATATGGAGTGGGGTCATGGATTTTCAGGAAACGGTAAGTCATAGGAAGCTTGGGGTATCCCTTCCTTTGATACCCGTTCTTCTCATAATGTCCTAACACTTTGATTCTGTCAACGGAGATCACCTAGGTTACTTCTTCATAGACATACTTATTCTGCTTGACTTGCCGACTGCTAACATGCAAAGTTGCATTTACGTGAGCTTCGACAAAGATGAACAGCTTCACAATCTTTAAATCCTCCATCCATTTGATTCTCTTCAAGTTGGTTTGAAGGTACGTGAGTCGGTGGGCTGCTATGTAGTATATTCCTGAGTCTCCCGTCGATCTCTGCTCCTCATACAGGAGTGAAGGATTATAGATGCAGTCCAAAATATTCATCATGCTAAGCCTCTGATGATAATTCAAAGCATGCATTGCAGTCACGAACATGACATGGAACACCAAGAACTTGCTCCATGCTTCGTGACTCTGCAACCCAACATCCATAAGTGAGTAAAGAAATGTTTTCAATAGAAAACATTACTCTGTTCTACTCCCCCTCCCCTGTTTACCTCCTTATTCCCTTTATTTTCCTCCATTAAGTTTCCCTATAATCTTTAGATCTCGTTGGTTCGCTCTGATGCCAACTGTAACGTGTCCGCTTGTCCACTTGTGGGACACGTCTTAGCAGCCCATCGGAAAGAGAGTCTAGAAAGCGCCACCTGGCACTCGCAAGGAATGTCATAGGGTTTGCGATCTAGGTCTTCTCGAGTCTGGCCAGAAGTGAAAGTACCCGGTCGTTCCCACTTAGGACCGACTTGAAGTTAGGGTTTTTTTTTCCTATCAGCCAAGTCTCTAGGAAGTGGCTAGGGTCGAGCTCCAAATGAGCCACTTTGCGTAGGAACAACAGAGTCGAAGCGGATTTATGCTGCACTTGGTTCATGGAGAATGGGAAACGAGACGGATGCGAAGCTCAACCTCTCTGCCCATAAGGCATAGTCCCATTCCACTCCCCCTAAAACAACATAAATCTGGATTCTAGCTCTACTGACTCTAGGCTTCACAGTTTTGTTATCACATGTTTAGAGAAAAGTTCCCAGCTAATCGAGACCACCCTTCCGTAGGACGGACCCAAGTCACGTCCACCGCACTTTCCTCGAGTTGTTTAGTTATCTAATTACCTACCAGACATGCAAAAGCAACTTCCTTAATTAATCAATTTAAACACAAGTTCCTTCACGCAACTTAGGCATTGACATTAAAAGAACAATGTCAAGCAAGTTCCTTTTTCAAATATCTGATCTTTATTTATCATCATCTTGCAATACATCAAGTCTTGCCCAAAGGCTACCCCAACAATCATCAGGATTGCCACTCCAAGTTTTGCCTATAGACTAGTACACGGGCCTCGAGATCCAATCTCAAGTCGGCGTCGGCCTCTTGTTCGGGATCCGGAGGCAAGGAATTTACGGCCAGAGACTCCCCTGTCACCCAAGCGTCCTCCCACTCCAAGCAGCACCCACGGAGAGACCTCTCGTGATGGGTTCGGTCCATGTACCTGACGCGGCTGACAACCCCCTTGGATAGGGCTAGGCAGGCAGTCAAAGGTAACTAAACCTGCCTCTCCCTCCAGGATATTAACCTAATGCATTAAGTATTTGGCCTTGATTTAGTTCCTTGAGCAAAGAAGTTTAAACAATGTACATAAGTGTACAATCACTATCATTTCTGTCGTCGTTTGTACGACCATTCGTACGACCAACTACTAAGGTGTGATTACTTCTTCCCGAATACTCCTAGCATTCACTCCTGGATCGTTTGCGACTTGGTGAGATTCCAAGGGCTTAGCAATCTAGGTTACTTATTTATCCTTTTTCTTTGGGTTAGGGCTTATACCCTACCGACCCCAATTATCATTACCTTAGGTCTCTTTGTACTATAGCCAAATAGATATTGGACAACCCCGTCATCCTTGGTTGGTCAATTTGCTTCTTGGCAATTGGCAATTTCCCTAAGTTTGACAAATCAGTCCCCAAGAGGGAGAGTTGTAGTAGGGCGATTACTCAACTCTTAACGAATCTAACTTGTAATTAGAACTCACCTTCCTTGGCCTAGGATGTAGTAGTGTCATCTTATGATTTAATTGCAATATCATATGATCTTGCAGACTTATTGCAGGAGATAGGTAGTAGTACCTATCTTGAGGAATTACATCTCCTGTCATATGATCTTGTAGACTTGTTGCACGAGATAGGTAGCAGTACCTATCTTGAGGAATTGCATCTCCTGTCATATGGCATTCTTTGACCAAGAATACCTTTGATCAAGGTATAGGATTTGGGAGTCCCATTGACCCCAATCTAAAATCTTAGTCCCACTAGCTTGAGGATGTCTCTTTGTCTACATTTTGGGAGTAGGAAACCATGGAAATTTCGGTTTGAGAGGCTATGGAGGAGAATGGGGGTAAATTTCTAGCATTGATTTGGGAGCAGGAAACTAGGGGATTCCAAGAGGTGAACTATTGCAGGCAGTGTCAATTTATTTATAATTTTGTAACCATCAACAAGACATCCATGTTTTCCAAGTAAATTCCAAGAAAAGAGACCATGTAGTTAAATATTACTATGGAAAAGTTATACAAGTATAGGAGTCCAAAGAAACCATCTCAACACTAGATAGGAATGCATGTTTAGAGTAATCATAATGATTTGGAGTTACCATGTGACACCAGTTCAATGAGCTTAATGGACCTACAAAAGTGGGTGTTATTACCTAATTGTGGAACAATTTGAGCATAAGCCAAGTTCTCTAACATCATATTCTTGAATATTTTTTACTTGTTGACTTGTCTAAGACAGACGATGATTTTAGGATCAATGGAGGATGAAAGAAGCTTTAGAAAAATGGCATTTTTAGAGAATAAGGTTCATAACAAGCTAAGTATAAACTTAGATCTATGTATGAGATTATATATTTTATAGTACTCAATGGACAACTTTCCATATGATCAAGCTTTAGCATGTTGTGGATATTAAGAAATGTTGAGTTTTATATCTTTATGAATCTCATTGGAAGTATTCACTACATTAATTATAAAATTTTATTTATTTAGATAAAAATCTCTTCATTTTCTAAAGTCTAGGATAGAAATTTAGCCACATATCACAAATTTATAAATGGAGCCTCAAAGGATCCTTAAATCTCCGCTTATATGTCCAAAAAAATATATGAAAACAAGCTCCAACACAAGTATACATTCTTTACATTCATTTCATGCAAGACCCAACCTTTTTTTGTACCCACTGCAATGGCAACTCTTACATTTTCCATCTTTGTAATTGGAGCAAATGTCTCCTCATAACCCATCCCATAAGCTTGTGCATAACCTTTAGCAATAACCAATCTTGCTTTACACCTACTCACACTTCCATTTGCATTATGTTTTACTTTGTAAGTACTCTTGTAGCCTATATCTTTCATTTCCTTAGAGGTAATGATACCAAATCCCAAGTCTCTTACATCCAATCCAACCATTTCTTCATCAATCTCCCAATGCACATGGTGCATAAATCTGATGCTGGATGCGTACGTAGCGAGCACCGGAAGGTCCCCAAGAACAAAAGAACTCTACTTAAGCTCAAAAAACAAGAAGATATATTTGCATGACATGAAGAAAAGAGACAAATTGGGTACAATCTCCCCCCATGCCTTGTGTGATCGCTTCACAAGGCATGTATTTATAAATTTATTCATCTCAAAGCTAAAAAATAGCTCAATTTCACAATAAGCATGCTTTACCTTTTGTGTTTTCTTTTATCCAAATAAAGAATAAAGCAATTGGGCAGCCCAAAAGTCGGGTTGTGCCCAAATACAATGTCCAATAATGAAATATTTAAACCGTGCACCCATGCGCATAAAAAATAATAAATATTTATTAAGAGCTTTAATAAATAAGTGTGCCTAAATAAATATTAGTGCCAAACCTTTCATAATAAGACGTGCGTCCATCAAAAATGATAATTTCTTCTAGGTAATTTGAATACAAGCTATGGCTTAGTGCTTCCCAACACCATCGCCACCTGCTCTACACATCAACTAAAGCATTCACAATTGTTAGAAAATAATAAAATTAAACTGACAAAAGTGAATACCTAGCAGTCTTAAGCTACAAACTAAATAAATAGGTTGGAACTCTATCCTAACCTTAATTTAATACAAGTGTTTTGTAGAATCACTTGCTGTGGAGTCACCCACATGCACATTAAATTAAGATGATACCCGAAAAGGACAGGCGTCCCCGTCAACTTCTCGCACAAGGAATCAACCTTATGTACAAGCCCCGACAAATAAATATAGTTTTACGGAATCCACCACAAAACCTCACAGAATCCACTGTGGTCTCACGAAATCCACCATGGAATATGCCTCCTGGCATCATACCCTCGGGGTGGGATAGCAATTAAACTCAATTACTATTAGCTCAATGTGGAGCGAGCAGTGAGGGGTAAGCACTTAGATCACGGGCATGCATCCATTGCGCCTCTTCAACAGGATGATTTTTAAACTTAACCAAATATCTATAGTATCTACGGCCAGTTCTAGTGGTCAAAAAGTTAGTATCTAGAATAGTTTAGGTTCAAGGATTTCAATTTCTTCTTCTAACAAAGGAGGGTTTTCATAGACATGGTGAACATGTAATTGGCCTCTAAAAGATCATAACAAACTGATATAAAAAGTATTGTGGATTTTTCAATGTTGGGATTGTTCTAATTTAAATGCATTATCGTTGATTTTGTGAATGATCTTGAAAGGTCCATAAAATCTAGGGGCTAACTTAACAATAGGGTGTTTCTCAACACTTTGCAATCTTCTCTTTTCAATGCATAACCAAACATAATCATTAATTTTGAAACTCATAGCTTTTCATTTCTTGTTAGCTTGTTTTGTGTATGATTCCTAGGCTTTCGCAATCATGTCTTTAACTTCAACAAAAATAGTAGCATGCATATTGGCAATATCATTAGCATCTTTAACTTTGTTTGACAATGATATAATAGGTGTAGGAAATCTATGTTCATAAATCATTTGAAAATGTGCTTTTTGTGTAGCTGTATGTGGTGTATTATTGTATGCAAACTAAAGTAAATGCAAGTGTTTATCCCATGTTTGTGGTTTTGAAATTGTGTATGCACGTAAAATATCTAAAATTGTACTGTTAGTAGCTTCTGTTTGGCCATTTTTTAAAAGATGAAATGCAGATGAGAAATCAATCTTTGTACATAAATTAGCAAATAATATAGTCAAAATTTTATTGCAAAATCTAAATTCACGATCTGAAATAATAACTTTTAGCAAACCATGGTTAGTGAAAACAGTCTTCAAAAACAAGTGTGCGCTTGAGATGCAATTAATATTTTCTTGCATGGAATGAAATATGCTTGTTTGCTAAATCGATCTACAATAGTCCAAATCATATCATGATTAGCTCGAGTGTTAGGCAAACAAGTAATAAAATGCACTGAAATATGTTCCCATGGTCGTTCAGGAATCGATAAAGGCATTAACAAACCATATTGCTTACCATGGTGTTGCTTAACTCTTTGACAAATTAAACACTCAGATACAAAGTTAGAAACATCAGAGTCCATCTGTGGCCAACAAAAATCTTCAACCAATCTATACAAAGTAGAAATAATACCTCTATGGCCTTGATATGGGGGACAATGAATTTCGTGCAACACAAATGATCTAATTAATGGAATAGTTACACACAACCTTTTCTCATAAAACATAAATCCATCAGAACAAGACAATGAATCTATTGGAATCTAGTTATTTGCAACTAATTTATTCCAATCAGCTTGAAAACTGGGATCTTGGTCATAGGTGTCTTTCATAGGGATAAGGGAATCAAAAGATATAATAGAGATATTATGGATACTTGGTCTTCTACTTAAGGCATCAGCAACAACATTCTCTTTTTTAGGTTGATATTGGATAAGTGGATGAAAAATTTGAATAAAAGTAGTACATTTAATATGACGATCAGAGATTTGGGCTGACTATTGATACTTTGTTGGTTAGTCTTGATCATGAATTCAGATCCCATTAAATAGTGTTTCCATTGAGGTAAAACTTGTACTACAATTAACAATTCCTTATCATAGATAGAATATTTGAGTTCAAATGGTTTAGTTTTGTAGCTAGAATAGGCTATGGGATGTGAATCTTGCATAAGGGCAGCTCCTATTCTAGATCCACTAGCATCAGTGACTACTAGGAAGAATGGTCTATTAAAGTTAGGTAATTGTAATATAGGGACATGTGTTAAGGCATGTTTCAGTAATTCAAAAGACTTTTGCTAATTATCAAGCCAATGATACACAATACCTTTCTTTAATAATTTTGACAAAGGCAATGCAAGCAATGAAAAATTTCTCACAAATTTTTTATAAAAGCCAGCAAGATTTAAGAAAGAATGTAGTTCATACACATTTTCAAGTATTGTCCAATTCCAAATTGCTTCTATCTTTTTAGGATCAACTTTAATACCATCAGAAGAAACAATATTTCCTAAGTATTCAATTTGGGTTTGGAAAAATTCACTCTTTTCAGGGTTAGCATATAATTGATTCTCTTTCAACAATTTGAAAAACAAAGATAAATGTTCATAATGCTTGTTCTCATTCTTATTGAGAACCAATATGTCATCAAAGAAAACAATTACACAATATTGATGCTTCAAAGATATGTGATTCATCATACGACTGAATGTGGTTGGTGCATTAGTTAAACCAAAAGGCATAACAAGGAATTCATAATGTCCAAATTGAGTTCTAAATGCAGTTTTGAAAATATCAGGTGTATCCAGTTTTACTTGGTGATATCTAGATTTAAGATCTATCTTGCTAAATATTGTGGCCCTTGTAGTTTATCCATGAGGTCGCCTACCCTAGGGATGGGATATCTATTCTTGGCAGTGATCTTATTTAGGGCACGATAATCAATGCACATCCAATAAGTATTATTTTTCTTTTTAACTAATAGGACATGTGCACCAAAAGGAAAACTACTGGGCCTAATGAGTCCTCGGGTTAACCTTTCTTCAACTTGGGTGTGAATTTCTTTCTCTTCAATTTGATTATGTCTATAAGGTGCTTTACATGGTGGTTGTGAACCAAGAATTAACTTTATTTTATGATCTTCAAGACATGTAGGTGGTAAACCAAGTGGAAATTGAGCAGCATCAAAACAATCTTTAAATTGTGAAAGAAATTTTGCATGCCTAGGATGCATCGGATTTTCCTTAGCTTCAATCTCATTCACCCATATTAAGTGTGATTTGCTACCTTTTCTTAATGCATGTTTAGTCTGTGTGTGACTAAGTAATGGAAATTTATCAAAAGTGTACGTACCATGTAATGTGATTTATTTTCCATTAGAATGAATCTTCATTGAATGCGTGGAATAATCTATATTAGGATTATATTTATGACACCAAGGCATTCTTAAAATAATGTCACCAGATTGCAAAGGCACAACTAAGAAATTTCTATGTTCAACATAATCACCAATTTTAGTTTCTAAATTATAAACTTCTTGTGTACCATTGTATGTAGTACCTAAGAAAGTAGCCTTGATGCAATAATGAGTTGAAACCGTATGTAAATTCAATTCTTTGACAAATTTTGTAGAAATAAAATCGTGTGTGCTCCCATCATCATGTAAAATAATATTTTCTTTACCATACACAAGACATTTCATCGTTAATAAAGAATGAGGATTTGATATACTTGGTAAAGTATCTGAAGTAGTACCAATATTTTCATTATCTTCTGTGAAATCTGGCATTTCTTCTTGCTCTTCATCTTCAGTTGCTCCCAAGTAGTTGATGTGAACAGTTGGCTTTTTGGATTGACAATTCACCACTAGATGTTCAAGTTGATGGCACTTGTAGCAGACTATGGGTTTGGATTTGGAAACATTATTGGTAATAGCTAGGGGTTTAGGTATGTTGGAATTTGGCTGGAAAGATGGCTTAGGATTTGGATTTGTGTTTGATGGTAAAGTAGGGGGTCATGTCTAGGATTTACAGAAAGAAGATGGAACAAAATGATTTTGATTGAATCTTTGAAAGTTAGAATTGAATTGCTTTGTACCGAAGTTACCATTAGTCGAGATTTGTTGTGGTCGCTTCTCTCATCCTCGAATTTTGTCTTCAACATCATGGGCCAAAGAAATCACATCCTTGAGAGTCATTGGCTTGAACATGTTCACCTTTGTATAGAAGTGACCAAGCAAAACAGACATAAACTTGTGCTTGTGGATTGCCTCAAGTAAATCTTCAAGCATTCGAAGTTGCAATAAGACATTCCAAAAACGTTCAGTGTATTGCGAAATAGACTCATGATCTCTTTGTTGCAGAAGATCTCATTGTTTGATTGCTTTTTCGTGGAATTGAGGTGGAAGAAAATTTTGCAAAAAAACTTTTGAAAAGCCTCCCAAGTAGTAGGGCAATCAATACTCTTGTGGACAACAATCCACCATAACGATGCTCTGTCCACTAAAAGGTTAGTGACACACTTGAGTTTGTCTTATTCAGCATATTGTTCTTCATGGAAATAATCATCAAACTAAGTGATAAAGTGAGAATATTCTTTTCGTCATGTAGCCCATTTAAAGTACAAAATTTGAAATATCTTTTACTTATCTTGGCTTCTTTCCTGATAGATTATGCTTCGAGTGTCGCATCGATGTATAACATCTTTGGGTTGCAGTCCATCTTTTCTGACAATAGATCATTGAAAAGTAGCCATTTAAGCTTGCAAAGTTTGACGTGCTCTTCATTCCTCTTAAAGCTATATCATAATTAGGTCCAGTTTTTGCTCCACCGTTGGTTAGGGTATATCACCTTCGGCCATCAAATCCCATATTTTCATCAAACATCCTGCAAAATTTCAAACAACCTCACATACTCAAAATCTTGTTAGTGGGATGAGCGTAGCTCAATGTTGGGTTTACAAAACTTGCTTCTTCTTCTTTTCTAAATGAATTTTTGTGATCTTTCTTCTTTTTTCGGGTATAAATTTTGGGTCAAAAATTGATGAAGGTCTTCTTTCAAGTGGGAAATAGACTGTGCATGTCAGTTTGCTTGCTGGAAGCTGTCTCTATAAGAGTGCATGTACAACAAGAGCTTGTTGGAGTTGTAAAATTGGTTTGAGAGTATGACAATAAGAATAGCCGCTATGTAGGACATTTAGGATTGAAAATTTGAAGATTTAATAAGGTTAATAACCTTACGCTTTAAAAATCTTAATATTCTTTAGCCAATTGAACAGGACAGCAGCATGTACTGGCCGCAATTGACGCCGTTTAGTACGTGTTGCCACCGCAAGTCATCAAATTGTTGAAGCTTAAGCTTTTGTTAAGCTTTATTACGCTTGTAAGCTAAAAATTAATGAAAATTTCTTATTTGCTTCTCTGAGAATGAAATGACATGCAAAGGAGCTTGGGAAGTGGTCCTTCGTCATCTGGAAGTGGTCCTTCGTGATCTCATAGCACAACAAGGGGTTCTTCACCATCAGAAACATGTTGGTATTGACGGTTTTGATTGTAGAGCCCGTGTAATATTTCCGCTCGAAATATTAAAGATCTTTGATTGCCGCCCGCCCGCCCAAAAGCTATGAAAAGTTATCTCCCACATCGTAAATATTGGCAGCTAAATCCTTACCCCACACGCGCAATAAGGAGCCCATCCGCATTGTGCAAATGAGGCCGGGGCTTTAAAAATCGCAAAGCCGCGTGAGAACATCCCTCTTGGAAAAAAAAAGGGGCAATTTGGATAATGGTTAAGATTAAGGCAATTTTTTTAAATAATTACCCCTCCCCTTAGCCGATGCATGGCAGGGGGAGAGGGAGTGCGTGGAGGTGTGAGTTAAGTAGAGTGAGGAAGTGCGGTGTGTGTGATGCATGAGGGGGGAGGCATGCACTAGCCACATATGTGGCTACCTCTCCCCCCCTTAGCACTATAAAACCATCCTTAAGCGTGGGCAGAGGAGAGATCAAAAGTGGGAGAAGAAAGAGTGCCATGCTAACACCGTACTGCAGCTCGCAAAAATCGCCGCCCTGCTGCGTTGGATTCCGCCAGGCTGCCGCCACGATCATAATCATCATCATCATAGTTCCCCCTCCCCCCCCATTCATCATCATCTCCTCTCCACCAATCATTGCCCCCTCTTCCCATGTAATCTATTGAAGCAGAAGCTTCTTAGAAGCTTCTTGTGAAGCTTCTAAGGTTGGGCTCCCATAAGCCCCGTTTCCACGAGTTTTCCTAGGGTCTTAAAACCCACACCCTGTAAAGGGGTATTCCTGCATAAGGGAGAAGTAAACAGATTTTGAGGCCATTTGCCAAAGCTCGGAGGGAATTTAGAGATTGCGTAAAGGGGGAGGACAAACCCCAGAGTCCAAATCCTCTACGTCTATGATGACTCTAAAGCCAAAGTTGCAAGGCACACGCACGGAGGTCTCTTCCCCGAGCATACACATGGACATCCCCACGAGCCCTCAAGCCCATGTTCTACGAGTTTAATTCCACATAAAAGAAATGCTTTAAGCACACTTAACTCCATAGGAAGAATGCATTTACGCTTATCCTTAATTCATGTAGTAAAGATAAAAGTATCTCTTTGAACGATGGACAAGGGTTGGTGCATGTCATGAAATTGGGTTGCTTGCATTTCCAAAGTTGTGAACATAAATTACTTGTCCGTCTTACGAGCTTAGTTGCATGTTGCCTTTTTTGTGCATTTCCAAAGTGACAAGCCTAAGCGCATATTGCTTAGGGTTAAAAGATGAAATTGTTAAGCGCATCTTTGATTGGCCGTGGAAAGAATAAGCATATAATGCATTTAGTCAATAACTTCCTTGTTATGACTCGAATGAGAAAATTGTTAAAACATCCATTGCACGGCATGAAAACGAAACCATGGACATTGCATGTTGCATCCAAAGATGCTTGTAGAATGGATTAAGGTTGCATGGTACAATATTCATCTTGCATGAACATCATTAACGATGTTGTATCTAGAAAAGGGTTGCATGTTACATATTCATCATGCGTAAATTTCATTGAAGTTGCATGTCATATCAAAGCATGAAATTCAATTGCATTAAACGAAAGGTTGTAGGCATAATTCCTTGATGTAAATCTTTGTGGGGTTTATGCAAGTTATCCTCCAATTTGTCATTCGTCATGACTTTAGCAAGAAAAGAAAGGGTTATTGCGAACCTTATAGTGCATAGAAGTAATGAATCACATATTTACACGTAATGTGATGTCTTGCAACTATTTACACCTTTAGAACAAGTTTAGCATCTCTAAGAAGAGATCGTTACTTGTCGCAAGATAAGTATACCGATTTGGCTAGATCACTTGTAAGGGTATAACCCTCAAGGGGTTCGTATAGGATTAACTAGTCGATAGGATGAACACCTCAAGTGCTAGCTAGGGCTTAGCATGTTAGAAATTCTACCTAGTATCGTACTTGGACGCCAAGTCGAGACCCTCAAACCTAAAGGATCCTACCCACATTCACGGAGTGTTTGGGTTAATTGAACACCCATGCAATAACAATCTAGGGTTTTACCCTAAGGATCGAACGACATCCGATTGAGTTTGGAAACCCTAGGCCCAAACATTATTGGCCTAGCAAGGTTAGCATTGGGTTGGGTAAGAAGACACCCCAAACCCTACATCTTGACTAAACATACAGCTTGACAAGAAACACCGTTGATGGGTGAAATGATCCCATGAGTTAGATGCGACACTTTTGCAATAAGTTGCAACGTCGCATGGCTTGTGTTGTAACCACAAGATAAATTTGGCACTCCTTGGAATAAGGTCGGCAGGTTCTAGCGCAAGTCTAACTTGCAAGAGGATGAGTAGAAATCCTGCTACATCACCTTTCTTGGGCTGATTTGCCAAGTTAAGGGAAAGTTATGTATTGCCTGGTAAGCAAAGGATCAATCAAGTCAAGAGCGACATGGTCGCCAGGATTTACTATCTTAACTTAAACAACCTAAGGTTTTGGTTAATTTGGGTTGATAGGGTATGACCCTAACCCAAGGATAAAAGGTGAAACAAACAAACCCTTGGGGATCTTGCCAAGTCGCAATTGATCCTGGATCGAATGTTGGATGCATTTGGAGAAAAGGATTCACTCCTTAGGAGTTGGCCAAGTAAAACGACCTCTTGATTGATTGTGTTTGTATAGTTTAGGAGCACTGTTTGTATTGCTTTGCTCAAAGAATCTAAGAATGGAAAAATAAATAATTCTTCAGGTTGAAGGCGTGAAGGGAGAGGTAGCATCAGTTACCCCCGATTGTCTGCCTGGCCCTAACCAAGGGGGTTGTAGCTGCGTTGGGAACATGGACCGAACCCGTCGCGAGAGGTCTCTCCATTGGGCGCTACTTGGAGCAGGAGGAGGCTTGGGTGCCAAGGGGGCTCTCACCGTAAATCCCTTGCCTTTCGGGCCCTGCACAAGAGGCCAACATGACTCGGGATTAGATCTCGATGCCTGCATACTAGTCTACGGGCGGAAACTTGGATTAGTAATCCCTGAGGATTGCTGGATTGCCTTTGGGCAGATTATGGATTGCCTTTGGGCAGATTATGGATTAGCCTTCGGGATGAATGTATTCCAAAGATAAATAAGATTAATTGATGTAAAGAAACTTGTTTGAAACTGTTTGTCTATGTCAAGTACTAAGATTACGTGAAGAAACCGGTGTCTAATTGGCTAATTAAGGAAGCTATTTTTGCATGTCCAACTAAACGTCATAGATAATTAGACAACTAAAGCAACCTTGAGGAAAGTGCGGTGGATGTGGCCATGGGTCCGTCCTACGGATGGGTAGTCTCGATTGGCTGGGAACTTTTCTCAAACGAAATCGACAACAGGGAACTTTTCTTGAAGGAAATGAACAGCAAGGAACGTTGACCTAGAGTCTAGGATACTAGAACCCCGATTTATGTTGTTTTAGGGGAACGGAATGGGACTATGCCTTATGGGTAGAGAGGTTGAGCTTTGCATCCCTCTCGTTTCCCATTCTCCTTGAACCAAGTGCAGCATGAATCCACTTCGACCCTGACATTTGTGCGTAAAGTAGTTCGTCGACGCTAGCTACTCTCTAGGAACTTGACCATTAGGGAAACCCTGATTCGGGTCGGTCCTACGTGGGAACGGCTGGAATATTTCCGCTACGTGGCAGACTGGGAAAGACCTAGATCGCAAACCCCGTAACATTCCATGGGAGTGTCGGGCAGAGCTTTCTAGACCCTCTTCTTGATGGGCTGCTAGACATGTCCTGCAAGCGTATAGGTGGACACGTTACAGCCCATTAAATCCAAGAGCTTCACCTTCACGTGAGATGGTAAACGATTGGAAGCCCTTGATCTTAGCTTCACTACTCTGATACCACTAGTGCACAAATCAGATATTGGATGCATACATAGCGAGCATCGGAAGGTCCCCAAGAACAAAAGAACTCTACTTAAGCTCAAAAAGTAAGAAGATAGATTTGCACGATATGAAGAAAAGAGACAAATTGGATACAATCTCCCCCCATGCCTTATGTGGGCGCTTCAGAAGGCATGTATTTATAAATTTATTCATCTCAAAGCTAAAAAATAGCCCAATTTTACAATAAGCATGCTTTAGCTTTTGTGTTTGCTTTTGTCCAAATAAAGAATAAAGTGGTTGGGCAGCCCAAAAGTTGGGTTGTGCCCAAATACAATGTCCAATAATGAAATATTTAAACCATGCACCCATGCGCATACAAAATAATAAATATTTGTCAAGCACTTCAATAAATAAGTGCACCTAAATAAATATTAGCACCACATCTTTAATAATAAGACGCACGTCCATCAAAAATGATAATTTCTTCTAGGTAATTTGAATACACGATATGGCCCAGTGCTTTCCAACGCCACCGCCACTTTCTCTACACATCAACTGAAGCATTCACAATTGTTAGAAAATAATAAAATTAAACTGAAAAAAGTGAATACCTAGCAATCTTAAGATACAAACTAGATAAATAGGCTGGAACTTTATCCTAACCTTAATTTAATACGAGTGCACTCCAAACTCATAAACGTCAATTAATTTAAATACGTATTTTGTGGAAACACCTGCTGTGGAGTCACCCATGTGCACATCAAATTAACATGATGCCTGAAAAGGATGGGCGTCCTTGTCAACTTCTCGCACAAGGAATCCACCTTGTGTACGAGCCCTAGCAAATAAATATAGTTTTACGGAATCCATCGCAAAACCTCATGAAATCCACCGTGGAATATGCCTCCTGGCATCAGCATATGACCAATAGATTCCTCAAAACAAGTGCTCTCAACTTATCTTATAGCATTTTACATATATGCATGAAGGAGAGCAATATAACCACATGGTCGGTGGCTCACCCCAATCTCTGATAATTACAAACTAGCTATCCACAAGCCCTCTTTTGAAGGTACTTATAATTGAGGTGACTAAATCGAGCATTCTATAGCTTTAGCTATGTCTATTAAGAAAGAAGAAGAGAATTAAGAACAAATGAAGATCTCATCTTATAGACCACATTCTTCTCACATGTCTCGAATGACCATCAATAATCCTAAAGGAGTACTAATCAAACTCGACCAAAAGGCAAAGTATGTAAATATTTCTTACCAAAAGTAAGTGATAGCCCAAACTCAGTAATAAAGCACCTCCAATGGTTGAAAACCACCATGCCCATTTAGAATCAGCTACACACCACCTTTGCCTGTGACTGAGATTGAGGAGTTGTCATCTTTATGAGTATTTTCCCATGTGCAAAGGTCGTAATGGGAAATTCCATCTAAAGAAGGAGTCATGTCGTGGAAAGAACCACTATCTAAAATCCACTCACAAGGTTATGGGGCCATCATTGCAACATCAAAAGTGATCATTTATGAAGGAGTAGTGACCACTCCCAAGTCCTTTAATTTTTCTCCTTCTTGGTGTCCTTCTTTGAGTAATCTTTGTTCCAATGAATTGTCTTGCCATAGGTGTGACATGTATACTCCTTATCTTTGTTTTTCTTAGTCTTTTCATCCTTCTTCTTGATGTCCTTCCCCTAATTTTGAAAACACTAGCCTCAATCTTTTGAGCATTCTAACCTTTGAGTTGTTCCTCTTGGTCCAATACCATTAGAAACAACTCCTCCCACTTAAGGGTCTCTATCAGTTAAGGCAGAATAAAGTATATGAATTGGGGTAGTAATTGTGAGAGAAGCGTTATTGACATGTCCTCAAATGTAATCACCTTTCTTGTATTCTAGACTTGCATCTACAATTGCCGAAGCTTATTGACATGTCCCACATGGAAGGGGACTTTTTGGGATTCAATATGCAAATTTATATCTCTAGAGACACCCACTTCATCACAATCATCTAATTGTATAATTGCTCTCTTAACACTAGCCATATCTCTAGAGAAATGGTGAAATGCTTAATGTGGGCTATCATAACAAATGTGCATGAGAGAAATAGAAACAA
This sequence comes from Lygodium microphyllum, assembly GCF_053477565.2. Classification (NCBI taxonomy): domain Eukaryota; kingdom Viridiplantae; phylum Streptophyta; class Polypodiopsida; order Schizaeales; family Lygodiaceae; genus Lygodium; species Lygodium microphyllum. The sequence goes on along the minus strand of NW_028229725.1, from coordinate 66,685 downwards.
ATGGATGCAAGCATTCACCAATCGGCTTGAACCTTCTCCAACTTGACTTTTTAATTTATGGAAAGCTTGGATATATCACGAGTTGAAGGAGGTCTATGGACTTGGTCATGATCTTTGCCAAATCATAGGACTTCAAGATGGTAAGCATCATCACCCACCAAATGTAGTTCTCTCCATTGATTTTCTAATCTTGTGGAAGAGCCAATAATACTGAGATCTTATAATCCATAATAGCCTAAAATTCCATGACCACCTTGGAAGATATCTTAACCTTAAAAACTAGCACAAAAATAAGGGTAATCCCTCTAACTCAAAAAATGCAACCTATTAGGGATTTCTCTACTTGCTTCACATCTTCTGTGATTGTCTTAGGTAATGAAAAGGCAAAATTTGCTCTAAAAATCCTTTAAAAAGCTAGTTTTCTTTACAAATACAAAAAATTAGTAAATTTTCTTATTTTCTATACTTCTCTGGTCACCCTAGACTTGTGTTGATGTGTAGCCCTCCCACTTGCCCTGAAATGCTAAAAATATAGTATTGGTATAACATTGAAATCTTCCCTATCTCATGATACCATGTCAAAATGCAATAAATATAGAAGCGCATGACCAAACTAAAAGATAGAGAAGAACACAGAGAGAAGAGAGATAGAAGGAGATAATAGAATGCAAAAATCTATAATGAAGAATGTTGAATAAAGGAAGCAAATATATACAAAGGCACTATGTGCATATGCCAACCTCTATCTCTCAATGTGCACACAAAATATGTAAGCAACTATGTGCCCTAAGGCTGGGTGGTATAAATAGCAAGTAGAAATATAAAAATGATATTTCTCCTAGTATAGGACAACTCCTAATAAAATAATACAAAAAATTGACCATTATTGCATGTTATCATGTGGCAATTTTTCCTCCTTACTTTGCTTGTCCACCATCAGTGTTTGACCCACCTAAAATGTTACAAAAACATCTAGCAACTGCTACAAACTATATGAACTACTTAGGAAATTCATAATCTATCCTAAAACTAATGTATATGGTCTATGTCTCTCTAGGGTATGATCAAATATCTAATAGCATAATCTCAAATATAAATTTATTTCCCTTTAGTCATGTATAAAGTAAGTCTCAAGTACACACTTTCTCTCCTTGTCAATCATGCAAGATTTTCCATGACAAGAGTAACTTTTATGGCACAAAGAATTCATTGTGTTTTTGTCTACCTTGTCCATGTTAGTAGCCCCCTTCCAAAGCATGAAAATTATATTTGAAACCTCATGTAATGCGGCACTTTTCCTCATGCAAGTGGCCCTAAGACCTACAAAGTTTGGGCATTCCCAATTCTTAAACATATTTGTGAGGTTGTGAACTTGAGTGAGAATATTTATATTTTGGGCATATAGAATACTTGTCAAAAAATCCCAATCATGTTCCTATGAAGACTTAGCATCTCATGAAGACTAGTAAAAAAATGTTCAAAATGTAGATAGTAGAAAATCTTGTGTAGATAAACTTTCTCATGACTTTCATCCTTTATTTCTATGGCTACAAGACACTACTATGATAATCCAATGTGAAAGTACTAGCCTCTTGTATGATTGTTGTCTTAGATTATAAGAATAGTATTATGGACTATCCTAGTGCTCAAAAAAAGCATTATATGTTATCTATTTTTAGCCATAGAGATGCATATGCATTGATATGTGAATTTAATATATATAATTTATTGATAGTTGTAATCATATTTGCAAACTTTAACTTTAACTCATTGTATGACTTTATCTTAAAAACATATATATTAATGTATGTCTATATGTACATGTATATAAATGTGTATGTGTATCATTGAACATTGGATTTCTAAAGAAATTTGGTATAAATTTAGGATTCATAAATCACATTGTGATCAAGTGGTCGTCTTATCTTCTTGTTCTCAAGGATACCTTATTGCCTTGTTTTCTTTTATGCAAAAGTTAAGACATATAGTTTATTAAACATCACATCTATTCATATTTTTATAGTCTTTAATATTTTTTTTGCTATATTTCTTTTAATACAATATGAAGCCTATACATATTTGTATTATATTTTTGTTTATCTATTATATCTGCACTTTATTATAGCTTGATAAGAAATAATATCCCTTAGTTATATTTGACTCCATGATCTTCATGACCCTAAAAATTAGATGCTACTAAATTGATTTATTATCCAAAAAACTTGTTATATTAGTCAATTTCACCCTAAGTTTAGGCTTATTGTAGGAGGTAGCTTTAGTAGAAGGTGTAGATTACATGTATGTGTGGTTGGCTACCCTTGTATTTTTCTTTGAGTTATCAACTAAGGATAGTTGTTTTCTAATCCCTAAGAAATATTACGGATTTATTTTTATTTTTGATTTGGTTTATTTGCTACATAATCCATGACTTATCGTGTGAATATGTGTATACAATATTGATTGCATTATGTCTAGTAGGTAAATGGAAGGATACTAATGAGTGGTAGTATTGTAATGAGTACATAATTAGATGGAGTTAAGAAAAAATACTATTTTAGAATGTGAAATTTAATGCAAGAAATTTATGTACTTCATAGCATAGAAAAATATTACTAGAAGAATTATATTTTCTATATGCCTATTAATGTATGGATTTTGCATGCACAACATATTTATTTTGATGTATTTACTAGAGAATATAAAATGTTATTTTTGCAAAGCTATTAGAATAGAGTGTGTCTTCATATATTTGCTTAAAAGCAACTCGCAAAAGGTAAGTGGAAAAGTAAGAAACATAAAAATATGCTTTCAATATAATTTGAGCACAAAAGCTTATTCGAATATAATAAATATATGCATGGGAGAGGTGCTCATCAAAGCATGGGATAAGATTCTACCCATTCTTGTATTGTGAATGTTTTCTCAATTTCTCTTCTCTTTTCTTACTATTTTATTTCTTGTTCAATTTGTATTCTTTTCAATTTTGGTTAATCATTGGTTGTTCTATGGTGAGGGTTCTCAGTAGCAAGAGCCTCTACCCCTAATGCATTTTTTTTCTAGCTTTTGAGTGTGGTATGCCTATGTTTTAAGATTCTACCCATTCTTGTATTGTGAATGTTTTCTCAATTTTTCTTCTCTTTTCTTATTATTTTATTTCTTGTTCAATTTGTATTCTTTTCAATTTTGGTTAATCATTGGTTATTCTATGGTGAGGGTTCTCAATAGCAGGAGCCTCTACCTCATGCATTTTTTCTAGCTTTTGAGTGTGTTATGCCTATGTTTTAAAATATGTTTGAATTCATTTTTTCCATAGGTTCACCCTCTACATGGGGATTTATGATGTCACGGGTGATATTGATGAGGATGGCCACATCATCTCGCTTGGAGGACACTTGGTGTTTTTGTGATAATGTACACTACTATTCACCTTTATTTGCCACACATTCATTTGGCTTGCATGTAAGTATTCTCAATCCAAGTCTGTTTATATAACCTATATTGAATGCTTATGGTAACTCTATTTATGAAATTTGTAGATGAAATATAGAGATTAGGATAGCATATTGAACAAGTTTATCCTTACATATTTAAAGGATTATGGGACATGGTGGAGCTAAAAGGAAGTGTTCAATGACATTACTTTCTTGTGCTATGGCACCAATGAAACAATGTACGATATGTTCATATTCATTGATTTGCATTTCTTATTTCATCATGAACCATGTCTACATCCTTTCATTACATAATGAACCATTCTTTTCTTAATTTAATTTAGCCATGCTCTTCATTTTGAACACACCTCTTTGTTTGTTTTTGTGTTTTAACCATATACTTCATTGATCTAGCCTTGCATGCATGGTGTTGTTTTGGCCATGCCATTCATGTCGAAAAGCAGCCCAAAACATGAGTGAAAGTAGCTTCTTATTATCTTTAGATGGGCCCACCCTACCTTCTCTTATTAAACAATGAAACAAGCCTACATTTATGGACAATCCTCTACTTGATTAATTTCAACCATGTTTTCACCTTAGCAAACATGTCAAAAAGCAACAATATAGAACTTTAGATCAATTCAAATATATTGAGCTAAAAATGCATTATCTTCTTTAAAATAGCTCCAAAAAAACTAAAATAACAAGAGATTCATGGAGGCTCATACGCAACATGGGCCATATGTTTGAAAAAGCATAGAAAACCTCTTAAATTTGCATAGAGCTTACCTCTTTAAATAGGCATATGAGTACATTGGATACATTGTATTGAGTTCATTTTGACTTATCACTTCAAATCCTTATCCATCCCACTCAACATCCTTATCTCTCCACACTTTAAGGTTGGGTTCATGTTGATTAATATTTTTTGTGTTCTTTCTCTAAGAATAGAAGCTTTTTGGCTTTATCCTACTACCCTACCATTTGGGTTCCTGTCACTACACAACAGCCCACAACAATGAGTTCTCTTTGAAATACATCTCTTGCATAAAAGATAAAGTGATTAGAAAGAAATACTATCAAATGGTGAAATGTATAAACCAAAAAATGAGAATTTCCCTATCAATCAGTCCATACATTCCATGCAAGAACTCCATGGAGAATTTTCACTAAAAGAAGACAAAATTCCAATTCATCCTTTTCTTTTGAAGTGTTAGAATATCAAGCTCCCATTACTCTCCTGTCAATATGTATGACCGACATTAGCTGTGTCCAGTTGTATCAGCAAGTGTGGGACATTAAATAAGTCGGTGGTCTTAGACCTAGTGTGAATGGTCCTACGGACCTTAGTACTATTGTATACACTTATGTTATGTTAGTAGTCTATGAAAATAATGGAAGATGATGAACGACTTGAAGGTCAGGTTGCTACTCCATTACATTGTCTCTCTCCCTCTCTCTTCCAATATGGTATCAGAGCCATCATGGATGGGCTCTTGAAGGCATGAAGCTGTGAGAAAGACCTGCAACTTGAAGACTCAGGGCAGTGGTTGAAGAGAAGTAAGCTGACAATGTGCAGGCTATCATTGTGTCTGTGCAACAAGGTATGCATTTTTTATCAGATGGAGTCTGTGCTTCATGTTAGTGTTTGAGGTTTCTATGGGAGCTTTGGGGAGCACCCTTGAGCATATTTGAGTGCTCATCATCATTATTACCATCAATAGTAGCTGCTGGAATCAGATCTACAGGCTACATGAACTGCACCTGTTTATGTTGCTGCCCTCATGGTCTGCAAATCATCAACTCCATCATCCATGACTGACACACAGCTTGTATATGCTCTCTGGAAGGTCATTGAAGTCCTGGATGTGTCAGTACCTGATCATGAGCTCACCTATGAGTTGTAACAGTTGACGACAGGTCTGAAAATAGTGAAGAACTACTATAATCAGTGAGTATATAGCATACACTTGACTCTATTCAAGAGCCTTGAGCTCCTTGGCATGCTCAGGAGAACTTGTTGAAGCATATACATAATCTGGGAACCATATGCATTGTCTAACATGGTTGTGGACTGAAATTTTTGACTGAAATGCTCAATTTTGGGAAGCCAATGATAGGCTAAAAACTGTCATAAAACTGTCAATATTATATACTCATTGGCCTTGAAGAAGTACATGCCTTCTGTTACTTACAAGGAGTAGTATGGTAATATGATTGTTGAATTCTATGAGCATTAAGATGAGCATTGAAGGCTTTTTAAAACTGAAATCTGAATCTGGAAACAAATGTTTTGATAGTGTATTGGCTGGTCATAAACAATGAATGCATTATATGACATTGCCTCTTACAGATAGAGTGTATGCGGATGCTTGTTTGGTCATGTATTGACCTATACACATAGTGGCATATGTATAAAGTGGCTTGAGGATCTCTTGGGCTGAAATACATCTTGGTTTGAGAGTTTATTGGCTGTATACAATCTGTGAGAAGATTTATGTCACTTGTACTTGCTGGATATGCACTGTTTTGTGCTCGTATGACTATGTCTAGTTGCCTACATATACTAGCAAATGTCTGGGAAATTTTGGAGTATGTATGGCATGTTTTAAAGTGGTTTTTGACAGTAAATTCACTGCTGGTTACTGAAAAATTACAGGTTTCAGACTGTGTATTCTCTTTACTGCAATAAGCTTACATGACACAGGGTTACAGTACTTGCAAAGTCTATGTACTAACTGATGTACCTACGGGTTGTACCACATGTTTGTAAATGTTTTTGAGGTTGTAAAGGGCTGAAATACCGTGGCTTTTTGCAGAGAATAGTTGCAGAAAACTGTCATAAACAGTCAAGGACTGAGATTGGCCAGAGTGACTTGTTGGCTTGTAGGAAGTCATGCAGTGACTAAATAGTGTCTGGTACAATATGGCAAATGCAGAAAGGACTGACAACATAACCCAAATAGTGGGGGAAAAGCTTGACAGTAACAATTATGCCATATGGAAGTTCCGCATGAAGAACTTCTTAATAGGAAAAGGCTATTGGGAGTTGGTGACTAGAGCGGAAGCTGAACCTGAGCTCCCAGATCAACTTATGACTGATAATAGATGATTACACCGAGCTTGGATAGAAAGAGCTCGTAGAGTCTTACACTGGCTCTCTTTATGTATCTTAGATACCATGGTAATGCAGATAATGAACTGCAGCTCTCCTAAGGATGCATGGGACATTTTGGTCAAGTATTATGGCACAACCACAAGTGCCAAGAAGATACAGTTGAAGTAGAAGTTCAACAACATGGAGAGGAAGAGTAGATCTATATAGGATTATGTCATGGAGGTTAAGACCATTGCAGATCAGTTGGCATCTATTGGTTCACAGGTTGAAGATGAAGACATGGTTGCTGTGATCTTGAACAGATTGTTGCCTAAGTATGAGTCTTTTGACACTTCTATGTCTGTGCGGGCTGAAATGCCTGATTCCAATGAGTTGGTTGCATTGCTTATCCATGAAGAGGTTAAGCTTGGTTTGGGTGCAGGATCTAGCAGTTCTAAAAACAAGGATGCAGTTTTCTATTCCAATCAACGTGGCCGTGGAAACCGTGGTAGAGGCTATGGATTTGGCAGAGGAGGCCAGCAAAATGCATCCTATGGCAATAACAATCAGCAGATATCGAATGCAAGAGGTGATGGAAACTTTAGAGGTAGGGGGAGATCTAGCCCTAGAGGTAGAGGCTCTTGGAAACAACAGCGTCCATCTGACAATGCGAACAAGGATAAGGATTGTCATTACTGCGGAAAGTATGGGCATATTGCCAAGGACTACTGGAAGAAGCAGGGCAATCAGAAAGGCAAACAACATGGGCATTTTGCTACATCTAGTCAGGCAGATGATACTAGTTCAAGAGATAGATTGTTTGCCATGCACTATGTAAAAGATAGAGTTGCTGAAAAATCCACTGATGATGCAGTTTGGAATATTGATTCAAGGGCATCGAGCCATATGACTCCTCATGGTGATTGGTTCACTGATATGGTGGCTAAAAAAAATGGCTATGTCTGTACAGGTGATGACATGCAGTATACCATTGAGCATAAAGGCAAAGTGCCTCTTGTGGTTCATGATGGAAAAAAGAAAAATTTGCATGATGTATTGCATGTTCCTTCGATTACGAAGAACCTACTATCCGTTGGTCAGATGACAGAGCAGAACTTGCAAGTTAGATTCAACAAGCATGGTTGCTTTATTGAAGAGTTTGGTAATGAATGCAAGTTAATAGCTCATGGTCACAGGAATGGTAGAATGTTTACTCTTGATGCTACCTTGCCAGAGTTGAATTCAGCCATGTTTGCCCATGGTTCTGGCACTATCAGAGACTTGGAAATTTGGCACAAGAGAGTGGGGCATGTAAATTTACAAAGGTTGCAAATTATGCAGAAAAAATAGCTTGTTACAGGTTTACCCAAGTTCCAATATTCAGATATTGGTCATGTATGTGATGCTTGCCAGTTTGATAAGCAGTCAAGGTTGCCATTTGTCAGGCATGTAAGGCAGAGTACACGTCCGTTGCAGTTAGTGCACTCTGATGTTTGGGGGCCAGCCCATAATGCATCCATGGGAGGATCGAAGTATTATGTTACATTCATTGATGATTACAGTCGCTATACTTGGGTTTAAATTTTGAAGAAAAAGGATGAGGTGTTTGCTATTTTTCAGTAGTTTAAAAAGCAGGTTGAAAAGGAAATTGACTGTTATATCTCTTGCTTGAGATCAGATAGTTGTGGGGATTATGTGTCAAATGAGTTTGACAACTTTCTGGCTGAAAATGGCATACGTAGGCAGCTTACCTGCAGCTACACTCCTCAGCAAAATGGGATAGCTAAAAGGAAGAACAGGGTCTTGATCGAAGGTGCTCATGCCATGATGAATGAGAAGAAGATGCCACTTTATTATTGGGCTGAGGCTATTATGACAGCCATGTATATCTTGAATCGGACTCCCACTGCAGGTATTCATGAGATGACACCGTTTGAGAAGTTGTATGGCTATAAGTCGGATGTAAGTCACATGAAAGTCTTTGGCTATCTTGCTTATGTGCATATTCCAGATGAAAAAAGGAAGAAGTTGGATCCAAAAGCGCATAAGTGTGTCTTCATTGGATATTCTCAAGAGAAGAAGGCATATAAATGCTATGATCCCTCTACTAGGGAGACCTTGGTGAGCAGGGATGTTATTTTTGATGAGATGGGTTCTTGGTATGTATCACCAACAACAGTGCCATCAGACATGCCTTCCACTCATGTATCTATAGTTGATATGCAGCAGAGCACTGCTATGACAGGACCTAGTAGTCAGACAGTATCTCCATGGATAGGGAGATTGAGGAACTCACCGTCCACTGACACCAGTATGTCAGTGAGGGGGAGATATGATGTCGTGGACAAAGGAAAAGAGAAAGTTACTGAGGATGTATTTGGGATGATGACACCTAGTAGGATGACTTCTGGATGTGAGTCTACTGACACTTTAGACATTGAACTTGGTATTCCGACTGTCTATACGCCTGGCGCAAGGCAGATCAAGTACATTCCGTCTCATGAGAGAGGGGAATCGAGCAGTGCACCATAGCTTACACGCTCACAGAGGGTTAGATATCCTATTGACAGGTTGACATATAGTGGCTACACTACAAAGCATTATGCTTACATGACAAAAGTGATGGAGGTCAAAGAACCAGGTACATATGCTAAAGCAGTGGAAAATGAGAACTGGTGTGCAACTATGGATAAAGAAATGAATGCCTTGGCTGAATATAAGACATGGGATCTTGTGCCACTACCTGACGAAAAAAAGACCATTGGCTATAAATGGGTCTACAAAATTAAATGCAAGTCGGATGGCAGTGTGGAAAGGTACAAAGCCAGGTTGGTTGCTAAGGGGTATGCCCAATAGTATGGACTTGATTATGAGGAAACATTCAGCCCTGTTGCCAAAATGGCAACCATACGCACTATGATTGCCTTGACTGCTGCTAGAGGATGGAAATTACATCAAATGGACGTTAAGAATGCATTTCTTAACGGTGACTTAGTAGAGGATGTCTATATGGTTCAGCCATAAGGGTATGTTCACCTTGAGTTTCAGCATTATGTATGCAAGCTGAAAAAGGCACTGTATGGGCTAAAGCAGGCTCTGAGAGCTTGGCATGCTAGGATCAGTAACTACTTGCAAAGGTTGGGTTTTACTGTTGTTAGGGCTGATCACAGCCTATTTACAAAGAAGACCGACAGTGACTTGGTAGTGCTGGTCATATATGTTGATGATTTGATAATCACTGGTGATGATGACTTGGGCATACACAATTCTTTAGTGGACAAAACCCGAGGAGCGCGAGGTAGCTGCAGGTGACCATCAACACTCGACTGCGGCCAAAGCACCTCCATCTTGCCTACCTCCAAATCCATCCGTGCCCCTATAGTATCTCTCTTTCCTGTGATGTGGTCCCATAACAAGCTTCCCATGTTCTTGAAAATATGCATGGGATCCAAGAAGTGGTTGATCTATAAGTGGGTCCAATATGGCAACTTGTTGAAAATTGAGAACCATCGCATTCCATTTGGATGTGACTCCACGTGGACCATTTTCAGCTTGTACCAGCTTGCAGCATTCATATGTGTTGGAGGTCGTCTAAGAAAACCTTCCCTGAGTTCATGACCCTCTGGCAAGAAAGCGACGTGTCCTTGATATACCATCTTCTTCATGGTTTGTGACCTTCGAGAGTCTAACTGTGGCCACACATAATGAAGATGCTAAAATCTGAATTTGACATGAAAGATCTAGGTGAATTGAAATACTTTTTGGGTATTGAGGTAATCAAGGCTGAAAATGGTTTATGGCTGATGCAGAAACATTATGCCATGGAAATGCTCAAGAAGTATGGCATGGCTGAATGCAAACCATTGGATACACCCCTTGATCAGAATGTCAAGCTGGACATTAGCACTAGAGCTGAAATTCAGGATGTGACTATGTACAGGCAGATGGTTGGAAGTCTGATCTACTTGACCATCACTAGACCAGATTTGAGTTATGCAGTTGGGCTCATAAGTCAGTTTATGCAGAAGCCCAAGAAGCCACATTTGGATGCTGTTAGGCGGATTATGAGATATGTTAAGTCCACTATAGATTATGGGTTGTTCTATATGAGAGATAAGCCCTTAAAACTAGTTGGATACACAGATGCAGATTGGGTAGGATGCTCATATGATCGCAGATCTATGAGTGGTTATGCTTTTGGCCTTGGAAGTGGCATGATCAGTTGGAGCAACAGGAAGCAACCAACGGTTGCATTGTCTAGCACTGAGGTAGAGTACAGGGCTGTTGCATTGGCAGCATGTGAGATTTCATGGCTGCTCAAGCTTATGGCTGATTTGGATATTCAGGTGGATGCTCCAGTGACCTTACTATGTGACAATCTCAGCAGTGTACTCCTGGCAACGAATCCAGTATACCATGCTAGGACAAAGCACATAGAGGTACACTACCATTTTATCAAAGAGATGGTTATTGTAGGGAGAGTAGATCTTATGCATGTGAAAACTGATGAACAGGTTGCAGATATCTTTACCAAGTCTTTGGGTAAAGATAAGTTTAGTAGTTTCAGACAGCTACTTGGAGTGCATTAGATGATTTGAGCTTGAGGGGGAGTGTTAGAATATCAAGCTCCTATTACTCTCCTGTCAGTATGTATGACTGACATTAGTTGTGTCCAGCTGTATCAGCAAGTGTGGGACATTAAATAAGTTGGTGGTCTTAGACCCAGTGTGAATGGTCTTATGGACCTTAGTACTATTGTATACACTTATGTTATGTTAGTAGTCTATGAAAATAATGGAAGATGATGAACGACCTGAAGGTCAGGTTGCTGCTCCATTACATTGTCTCTCTCCCTCTCTCTTCCAACATGAAGTTCAACTCCTATTTTGATTTTTCATTCACCTTCTACTTTACCTTCCCCCCCTTGGAAATGATGAAAAAGGCTTCCTAGGATTGTGGAAGTAAAGGTGTAAGGGCCTTCAATACATCCTTTGTGTGCCTCATCGTTTCAAGAGCCAATTGTAAAAGATTGGGTTATACTCAAATGTTGCATGACATTCCATTTACTGTGGAAAAATGCCCGCCTATGTGATATAAGTCAATACATTGGTCAAGAGGTCACCTGAGTTGATTCCGCTTGCAATGTGGAGTTTCTCCTCTATTAGGGTCCTATCCACCAAGCGTGGATGTAGCATAATATTGTCTTAAAATGGTCAATTTCTTGTCCTTGCTAATACCCTAAATGAAGTTGGGGCAACATATATTTGGTATTACTCAAAAATCTTGATGGCATGTCGTTTCTTTGAATTGATCATGATTTGATAGCCCTCTTGTGTCCATTGAATGCACAGATTATACCACTTGTGTAAGTAATTAGAAGCTTCAACCAATCGTTGGAGAGCTCAACAAGTTTCTATAGTCGCATGGGAACTTTGCTCTTCTTAAAGGATATGATTAAGCATTAGCTTAATGAGAGTGGAGTTTTGAGCCCGAGATGTGCCTAAAATTTGCCAAAAAATCCAGAATTTAGGGAAAAAATATTCAACGTCGAAGGCGGCGGCTCCAGCTAGGACGATTTTAAGCACCAAGTGAAATACGACTCTTAAAAGGCACCCGAGCGACACTTGTTGATTTTTGATAATTTTTTCAGACTATCGTGCGGGTTATTAGGAGTTGCCAGTCAATGCGGGATGTCAAGCTAGACGCGCAGAAATTTACAGCACTCGAATCGGAGCCTGGACGGGGAAATGGCCAAGAAACCGATCAAGATATGAAGAGGTGGACAAACTTTGGGCCAAATGGCTAGCTAGTGACCTTTGGGGCCCTTGGAGCATTTTATGCAACATCAAAAGGTGGGATGAGAGAAGAAGCAAAAAACATGAGGAAGAGCGCGCCATATCTGCGCTGAAAAATGCGCTTGATGTAGATGGAGAGGGTGATTACAGCCTGCAAATAACCCACACAATTGATCATACCCCCGATCTTCCCTCTCTCTGCTGATCATATTGCTTGTCTTTTCCTATCCAATGGTGGCCTGAATGAAGAGAGCCAATTCTAGTCTTTCTCTCTCCTCCCTCTCTCTCCCCTAAGGGGTTGTTCTTGTGTGTAAGAGGAAAATGAAGAATGGTGAAGGAAAGCTTGTCCGGTTGGAACCGGATTACTTCCGGGTCAATGTAGACATGAAGATTGCTGATTGCAAAGATGCTAGACATTGAATGTGGGATGACCTGCAGTTGTGCACCAAAACCGAGATCCCGAGACATGGAGCCTAAGCGGTAATTCAAATTTTATGAAGAAAAAATGGGTTTTTATGCTATTTGATTGATGAAACATTGTTCCCATGGGCTGAATATTCATTATGATGTTGTTTTCTATGAGTTTCAACAGTTTATAATCAGAAAACTAGAAAATCATAAGTGATATGGCTGAAATTAATGTCATAAAACCCGTAAACCACGCGTTTAAGGGGTAAAATGGGGTTTTTTTCCAAAATAAATGGGAAATATGAGACATAATACCAACAAAACCATGAAATTTTTCTGTCAAGGAACCTAAGGGCCACAACCCACAATCAATCTTAATTTCTAGTCATTTTTTATTGAAGAAAATAGAGGAAAAATACCAAAAAATGGCGAAAATGGATTTTAAATGGGAGAAAATTAGGAAACAGTAAAAGGAAAACTCCATAAAATTACATGTGTGTTTTTGCAATGTATAATGAAGGTAGATCATGAGGTTGGCCTCGGTTTACCCTTGTTTCTATGGTTTCATTCGTGTTTATTGCTTTCTTTATAAAGAAATACACATAAAATGACTCTTTCACCTATCAACGAATGCAAAACATGAAACCGTAGGGTGAGAGGGGAGGTTGAGCGTCAAAATATGAATTAAAATCTGATTTATGTGTTGCATCATGCCTATAGGACATTGTTTTAAAATAAAGGGAAAGGCAACATGAGCGTAAGGCTCGGTGTATGTTCTCTTTGCAATACATAAACGTTAGCATGGAAATCATGAAAAGAATTGTTTCACATGATGCACAATGCTGATTTTCTTATGTTTGTGCACTAAACCATTCACATAATGCACTATGCATGGTTCATGGTATCAACGGAAAAGCTCCTGGACTGCATAGCACTTGTTTTCTTAGGAATTTGACCCATGATTGAGAGTGTGAGGTTATCCCTTGCCGTAGGATAGAGGGTTGGTTTCCTAAGGGGCTGTTAAGTAAGGACACATGGTATATCTCCTAGAAATATGAGAAATATAAAAGAGAGGAGTTTATGTTCATTTGTGTTATATGTTGAGCAGCGCATCAAGGGGCCAATCCCTGCAATGTAGGAGAGCTGCAGTGGGGCCGCGGTGTTTCTACCGAGAGGTTACCTCCATGTGTGTGATCGTGGCATTGCCAATGTGTGTGGGTTCTCCCTCTGTGGAGTTTATAAAAAGGGAAATGTTGGACTACAAAACTATGAAACTATAAACGCATAGATTAGGCTTTAGGGCAGTTTGTCCTTTAGCATTAGATTGACGCTCCTAGTCCGCGAGGCCGTGAGGGTGTTTGTGTGTCATGAGTATGAGGTCTGGCTAGTGCCATAGCCAGTGCCGGCCCATTTTAGGTCCCATCACTTAAGGAATATTTTGTTGAAATTTCATTAGCAATCATCATTCTATAATGGTGGAGGCCTTTGTAAAGAGGAATTTGTATTCTTCCTAAGAACACGGCAAGGAACATATCTCATTTTCTATGTGTTCTTCAATTAGGCTTTGGTCTCATGGCCTTGGTCCAAGCATTCATAACGTCAAGCAAACAATGTGAAAGTTGAGTCCAATCGTCGAAATGCACATTAGTAAGTCATCTCATGTGCCCATGGCCATGTTAGAATCCAATTCAAGAATGGATTGTCATTGTTGCATTGGCTTAAGGCCTATTGGTGGCTTTGGTTTTTTTGTTTAATTGGACTGGATAAGTTGGTACTATGTGGTGTTTCTACTTTGGGATTCTCATTGGGTTTCGTGAGCATGGTTTGAGAAGTTGATTGAGTTTGAATTTCAATTGACGCTTTGTTGTTGGATTGTGTATTAGGTGGGAGCTCATTGATGATTTGTTGAGCTTTTGGTCGATAGAACATTGGAGCACACATGGATCGAGCACCCTTTCTCTTGGATTCTCTCTTACCCTATTTTGATTTAGGTTTTTGGGCATTACTTTTTGGAGTCTGGGATTGAGGGACATACATGCCCCTTGTGAGTTTGGAAAACCACATCAAGGCATTACCTTCATAGTAACCTTGGGTACATAATAGGGATTTCGGGACCTAGCACATCATAGTCACTAGTATGTTGTAGGAGCTCCAACTCCTCTATTTAGGTCTAGAGTGTAAGGCATGAAAACTATGAGTTTCTAATGATTGGCTTTTTTGAGGTTGTGGTCTATGCTGGAGGACCCACTTGATTGTTTGATCCATAGCTTTGGATGGTGTTTCTTGATGTTGGGGAGACTTCACAATTGGTGTACATTGTGATGCACTATCCCCCTCCTCAAGGTTGACACTAAGGATAACTACTGGTGGCACTATAGGATTTTGTGCCCTTGTTGAAAGCCGTTACTATTCTAATATTGCCTATGGCAAGGTGGATGCACTATGAGTCATAGTTAACATTACAGGAAACTTGTTTTTTTAACACGTGACCCAATAGTGATTCCTTGCCAACACTTTGTTTGTTACATAGTATATAAAAGTTGATAGGTAGGCTCTTAGTCTCAAAAGAAACCATTAGTTTACACTTCCCAAAGAGTGGATAGGACTAACCTCCAAATGGGCTAAGTTTTGCATTGGATGGTTGCAATTGGGATTGAGCAATAGTAGTCTAGTGATCATACATTAAGATATTAGAGTCAATTCCCTCATCAATTAGTGCATCAAATGTATATGCCTTTTGTAAGGTCACTATTATATGCAGGTAGGTTGGTGCTAGTGCTGCCTTATCCTCATCCTCTATTTTATTGATAGTTGCATCTCTCACATTCACTGGTGGTTTTATCATTGGAGGTTCATGGAGTGGATGTGTGACTCAAGGCAATACTTTTTTATGTAGCTTCCATTACAAAAGCCTATGCCCTCCCTGTCTAAGGTTTTAAGTTCTACATTGTCTATTCTACTGATGTTGCAGACCTTAAAGGATCCCAATCCCTTGAATTTCATCTTCTACTTGTGTCCATTAGCAGGGTACAAGAATATGAGGTCTCCTCGCTCGAAGTCTCATTGTTTGACGTGCTTGTCAAACCAACTCTTGTGTTGCATCTTATCACAGATTAGGGTATGGGTTGCAATGAGATGAGTCTCGAATAGGTGTTTTAGCCCTACTAAATGATTTGTCCATGCTTCTAAGCCCTCCTATCTCTCATGGACTGTTATTTCCAAACTTGGAATAAAGAATTCACTAGTAGAATCGCTTCAATTTTATATATCAATTTAAACGGGGTTTTCCCTAAGGCCATTTTGTAGGCAATCATATATGCCCACAAAGCTTCCATGAGCTTGTTGTCCTAATTAGTGCGTGAAGCAAATACTATCTTTGTTAGGATATTCACTAAGATCTTGTTCGTGGATTAAGCTTGACCATTAGCTTGAGAATAATACAGTGAGGATTTTTTGTGGATTATCAAGAAGGTGGATAACAAGTGAGAAATCACTTCATTGATGAGGTGTGTGCCTTGGCCACTAACCAACCCTATGGAACAAGTGAACCATGAGATTACTTGCTCCCAGAGGAACTTGGCATGGTCCTAACATTATTTTTGTAAGTTTCTTGAGTTTCTATCCACTTGGTGAGATAATTTGTGGAAACAATGATGTACTTGGCTTGTGAGCACTATGCCATAGGGTGCTAATTGGAACTATGAAGTCAATTCTCCATTTTTCAAATAGTTGGCATGCAATCATTGGGGAGAACTCCATTTTGTCCTTACGAATAGGGACTTTGGTATGTTGGCACTCATCACAGTGCTTCAAAAACTTAGCTGCATCACATAATAGAGTAGGCCACCACAATTGAGACTAGAGTACCTTGCATGCTCTGATGTCTCTACTCAAATGTCCTCTAGTAATCTCGCCACGTGCTTCCATGAGCATATTGTGTATTTCATTGTTTGTAGACATATCATCAAAATTAGTCTCTTTACCCTAGCTTTTTCTATGGATCGTTAGGCAATCCATTCTTTAGGATGTGGACTATATCATCCACCCAATACAGTATGAGGTCTGCTCTAAATAGGTCTCATTCACCACTAGACATTCTAAAAATATGTGCATTTGGTAGGTCATCAATGATGCCTTGTCTAGCCACTTCACCTATGGGTATGCAGGATATATGATCTTCCATATAGTGTTGTTTGTCTTTGTGTACTATTCCAAAGAAGTAAAATTCCAAAAGAAAAAGTAACCATCAAGAAATGTGTCTCATTGCATAGGGTTTTTTCACAAGATAATGGTGTCACTAAAAGATAATTTCTAAACTTCTTTACAAACAAATGCCATGGCTAACCCTTCCCTCTCTACTATGGAATAGTTCATTTTTTTATAATGAGTTGCCTACTAGCAAAGCTCACTAGATAATCAAGGTTATGCTCACTAGGTTGGCACAACACTGCTCCCATGGCAAACATTGATGCATTAATGTGCACATGGAAGGTAATAGACCAAATCTTTCCATTCTTTTTCATGACTATCACTATGGATGATACCCAGTCTGTGTGCTCGATCTCATAAATGAATCCTACATTTAGTAGCTTATCAATCTCTTCCTTCACTACATGTGCATGCTTAGGGTTCATTGCGTATGATCATTGCTTAACTGGTATTGCATCGAGGATCATGGGAATATTATGAGTCACAATACTTGAATCTATTCCTTTCAGCTCATTTAAGGACCATGCAAATATGCTCCAAGGAAGTTACTATATGTAAATCCTCTATATCATGTGCATTCAAGGTCTATTTAAAAATATCCTTATCTGTGAATTTTTCTTGAATAAAACATAAACCTTTTCTATTCAATTGGTAAAAAACCCATTTATATTACACCCTTCTATATATAAAAAATGTATTAAAATGGTATTTTAAAAATACCTTATTTTGAACCCACGTGATACACACATATATTCATGGGTAACTTATCCAAGCAAACATGTCGAGAATTTCCTTAAGAGATTTATGAGATTATTCCTTTCCTCCTTAGTTAGGTCATTTGCTACGTACATGAGTTGAGGCTTGTCCCCTTCCCTTTCCAAGTTGACTTCCTTCAATTTGGTTAGTCCTTCAATGGGCTCACCCACCTGGCCCTTTTGCTTGGCTCCTGCTAACACCACTACTTGATCGCCCTTCTTAAAACTTTGTGAAGCACTTGGGCAAATCCTACGGTTTCTTCTGCTCTATGGGCTAGCTTCTAATGACTTTGATTATTTCTTTCTCTCTTCCTTTAACCTCCTGTACCTTAGGTGGACTAGGAGGTCACCCTTGGTGCATATGGTCCTAGGTGGTTGAGGGATTTCGGGGTTGCTATTAAAGCTTACCTCTAACTCAAAGTTGTACTCACAATCCTCACTAGAAGAGGTTGTCTTCCCTGGTGGTCGTAAATTTGAGGATGATCAACTCCAAATAATGATGTAGTGCTAGGCTAGACTACCCCTTGCTCATAATCTACAACCTCTAGGTATTCTAGCCAAGTTAGGTTACAATCTAGCTTGACAACTCTCTCGTTCACTCTTAAAAAATTGACCTCTTGGGGTTTAGAGTCTGCTCTAATTTTCTTAATCACTCTTCCATCTGTGTCATATTCTATGGTTTGCACTTTTTCTTTACTTGTCTCACTTATGGAATAATAGTCTTTGTACTCATCATCAGAATCCTCATACTCAGACTGTGTATTTTTCTCAGGGTTTAGTCCTCAAGTGTTTTCTCACTTGTAATGAGAGCCCAATTGTATAACAACTTTAAGTCATGCACCTTAATCCATTGTCACTCCATACACTCGACGAGATCCTTTAGGGGCTTTAGGTTTGCAACTAGGTTGCTAGCTAGCTTATTTGACAAGTACTTGAGGATTCTGTGGAGTTTCAATTTGCTAGTTGGGACATGATAGGTGATTGGTGTCACGGGCTGATGGAATGGTTGGCCATCATGCACATGGGCATTGTGGGTAGGTTAGAAGTTGTGGCTTTGTTTGGTTTGCTAGCTAAGTCTGCAGCTTATCTATATTCATCGTCATCATCCAAGAATGTCAAATCAATGGTTGCAAACACATGCATCCAATTCTGCTTATCTTGAGGACAAGGAATATACTTAGTTAGAGGTCCATAATCACTTTTAGCCTTTGAGTCGTCCTTCAGCATGGTAAAGATGGCATCTAGGTCCATTAGTGAGGTTTTCCAAGTGTCCATCTCTATTTGGACTTCTTTTGATCTATTGCCTAAGAATATCATGCCATTACCCCAATCCTCTATCAATCAAACATTCCTCATCCAAGGTCTACCTAACAAGATATCATAATACACTCCCTTCATGACTATGACGTTCAAAGAGAATTGAATTATCTCTATCTTTAAAGGCCAATCCTTTAGGACTCTAGAGGGTCTAACTTTTATCCCAATCGCTCCTAGAGTGACATTGAATTGTGTAGTTTCTACAGATGGGTTTTCCCAAGCTTGTAGGATTTCATGGCTAAGTATACCAACTCTTGCTTCTATGTCTACTATCCCCTTTTGCATTGTATCTCCTAGGGCAATGACAGGTAAGACTACGTGCATCTTAGTGCCTTCTCAAAAGAAATTCACTTGTGGGGACTTAAACATTGGGTTCAACATTAGGCTTGGTATGTGCGTCACAAGGTCATGGTCATGCAAGTCTTGCAGTTCATGTCTATTGGTTTGTTCTACCCATTGCTTCAACATTTGCCACAATGTAGGGTTTTTCCTAAGCAATTCCCCTAGTGGCAATGTTACAAGAGTCGATATAATTTTGGTGAGAAAATTGCCAACCCTATTTTCCTCCTCTGCTTCATGGGCTTCCTGCCAATGCTCTTGGGCATTTCTTATATTCATGGCATCCATGTTGTGCTTATGCGACTATGCATGTGGTGATGTTGCCTCTTGATCTACTCTCTAGTATGTTCTGGGAGAGACTGGCGAGCTCATGGTTTAGAGCTCATTGATCTCATCCTCAATTAAGGCTTAGCATCTTGCAATTAAGATTGCGATTATTTTACAATTATTTGACCTTATCCATAGCCTTTGGTGTTGTTGGTTAGGTCAAGGTACTCTCCAACCTTAGCACTTTCCTTCTCCATTATCTTAGGAGGAGTTGTTTCTGTTTCTACATCAAGAACCTACTTTCTTTTTGTTAAAGTAATATTGCTCTCTAATTTGAGTGTTAGTTTTGCATCTGTTCTCTTTCTTCTCCTTCGCTATCTCTTCTTTCCTATAAAGGCTAAATCTAGGTTGCTAGGTCCAAGTAATGAAATACTGACCTACTTCATTTGGGATCATTTCATGACTTTTATGGGGATGGGTGTAGCAATATTGTTAGGTGACTCAACACAAAAGATTCCGAGCAGTACAGATAGCATGATTACCAAACTAGTGGAGGATTTTTGCCTAGGAAAATCAATGAATAGGTATGCGACTTTGCATTCAGGACACCTCAAGTCGGTCTTCTCTGTATTTGCTTGCTCCTTTTCAGGGCAACAAGATGAGATATGCTCTAGAACATGTTATGGACTCATGGTTTTGACCTCCTCTCAAGCCTCTCCCTCTACCTCTATCCAAAGCCATGACCAACACAGGCCTAAAGTCCATCAATATGGGACTAGCCTCCTCATCATACAAGATATAAGGGTTCATGTATGAGTCTTCTTCTAGTGGTTTCTCTACAAAGTCCACTAGAGCATTGCTTAATGGATGGGTCATATAGGTCCTGGTCTTCTAGGGATTCTTATTGGGTTGATGTTCATCCTTGGAGCAATTGTCTTTGAATCGTTAGGTGTGGATAGATCCAAAGGGGCTTCTCTTCCAAAGTTAGGCTACCTAACTCATGGATAGTATAGTTGAGCATAGGGTTGTTGGTATGGCAACCGTCTTGGCAATTAGTAGTGCACCAGAATCTTTTGTAGAGGTGGCACAAATTTGGGACCTAAGATCAAGATACTCAAATAGTAGGGGGTGATGAAGGAAATTCGGTATGACAGCCTCTGTACTATGCCAAACTTGCTTCTGCCACAAAGTGAATGAGGTAAGGGCACCACCTAGTCATGGAAGAGCGGACTAGGATGCTATGCAAGAGGGAGAGGAGCTTGTGAGGGAGAAGAGAGGAAAACTAAGAGAGAGAGAGAGAGAGAGAGAGAGAGAGAGAGAGAGAGAGAGAGAGAGAGAGAGAACTACAAAAAATAGATGAATCAATAAAACTTAAGAGGGCACAAGAGATGGAGAACCCTCAAGACATAACCAATATACACAATATGGACACCAATAGCATGGGCTTATTACACTCTAGAGCATGCACAAGCTATAGTAAGGGAATGAACAACATAAGCTTATGAGAGAGAATGGGGAAGGCTCAATAGGACTGAAGAAGGCCTCTTGGATCTCTCTTGCAAATTACAAAGCAGAAGGCCTCTTTATATAGGCCTTGAGGGTGTTTAGGGAGGAGGTTAAGATAGAATAGGAATTAACACCACCAAAGCTACATTAAGACAGTTCCACCAATGTGGAAGCTCCGTCTAGATGTTTTGTTGACCAATTTTATACTTAATCAAGTTCCATCATAGGTGAGTTGTCTCCATTCTCCCCCCCAATAGCTTGAGTCCAAGATCTCTCCTATAAAAATATAGAGAATCTTCATAAAATAAGATAATATCTAGCAATAATGGAGAGAGAATAGTGAGAATTCATACATTACTACTACAATTAAGGATGATTTGAGGGTGATTTAGGAGGGAAATTCTAATGGTTTATGAGCTTGAGAGAGAGGAGAAGAGAGGGGAAAGGGCTGGGAGTCTAATGAATGATGTTTTATGGAAGTGTTAAGTGTGGGGAAGAAAGTGTGGGTGTGTATAAAATTGGGAGGTGGTCCCCACCGCAGTTGGAAAAAGTTAGCGTCCACCATTTTGGCCATATCTCCCGACTATTTACTCCAAAAACTATAAAAAAGTACCAGCCAAAACTTCAGCTCATGCGCTACAACTTTCATGTTGAAAAGTGTTTTTGGATTGGAGTGTAAGTATTTTTAAAAAATATTACAAAATCATGTGCCTGATTTTTCTTCCACTAATGCTTCCAAGAAGGGTCCCATTTGTTTGAATTATCATAAGGCTCCAAAGTCATGACATTATGAGCCTCACATGCCCTTTGGATGGCTCCAAATCCATTTCATGTTTTTTCTTTTCACATTACACATTTTCCCTTCACTTTTCTCCATTGATCTTTACTCTTCACGGGTCCATGAAATATTTTCATCCAGTGATTTCTTGGATTTCCCAAGAGGTTGTTCTCACCCTCTTCTTTATTTCAAACCTCCAAATGTACAAAAAATCAACAAAGTGTTAGAAAAATATTTTTTTGTGATTTTCTCAAATGATATAGCCCCCCCAACTTGGCTAGAGGTATTTATCCCTCTAGACACTCTTTGGTATCTTGAGCTGACCCCACCCTGATGTGATAAGGTTTTAAGCACCATCCATTTACCCTGGTCTTGTGCACTTTTCCCTCAATGTCTGGAAGTTTGTAGGAGCCATTGTTGAAATTTTTTGTGACCCAAAACGGTCCCTCCCACCGGTAGAGAAACTTGCCATCCTTTCTTTTATCAAAGCAATTGTCATATCGAAGCACTAAAGATCCCTCTTTGATGTTTATATCTGTTAGCTTCTTGTTGAAATTTTCTCTACGCTTCTCACCTTCCTGGGAGTAGTGGTTGATGGCTTCTTCACGATCCAATTGTAGCCTCTCTAGGTCCAGTAATCTTTGATGTAACTTTTCCTTTTGAGAGCCTAATGTGCCACCTAATACCCGAAGGCTAGCTAATTTCACCTCAATAGGCAAAAGAGCCTCTTGTTCATAAACTAGATGAAAAGGTGTGAATGCTAACATGGTTTTGAAGGAGGTTCTGTAAGCCCATAGAGCTCCACTAAGGTGCTTGTCCCAATCCCGTGGCCTTGAATATACCTGTTTGCTGATGATTTTACAAATCATTCCATTTACCTTTTCCACCAATCCATTGCATTGAGGGTAGTAAGGGGTAGAGTGCCGTCGTTGAATATTTAGCTTTTGCATGAGTTCACCCACCACATTAGCTCTAGACCCTGGTCCTCTATCTAATAGTATTTCAAGAGGGGTACCAAACCTACAACAAATGTGGTCAAAGATGAATTTACTCACTTGCTTAGCAGTGATTCTTCTAGTTGGCATAGCCTCAGCCCATCTAGTCATGTAATCTACCCCCATGATAATATACTATTTTCCTGATGGAGTGTGTGGTAGAGGCCCTATGGCATCAATTCCCCACTTCTCAAAGGGTCCATACACCTTGATTGGGGTTTGGGGTTCTGCTATGAGCCATCGTGGTCCTGATTTCTGACATTCTTCACATGTTTGACACCAATATTTGACATCTCGGTGTAGACTAGACCAAGTAAACCTAGCTTGTAGAACCTTTCTACTTGTGATGTCGTGTGTAAAGTGGCTTCCACACACATCATCATGGCAAGCTTTTAAGATTTCTTCAATTTTCCATTTTGAAGGCACTTTCCTAAGCACACCATCCTTACGAAGACAATATAAACTATCATTTACCATGTGATATCTTGTAGCCTTCCAAGCTAGCCACTGTCTTTCTCCCTTAGTCAAGTGTTTGGGAGCTTCTCCTTGCTCTAAGAGGTGTAGAATATCTTCTAAGTCTTCCTTGCCTTTCTAAAGTGGGGGTTTGATAGCCACTGCTCCCACCATTGACTCATTTAGCTTTGATGATGCTAGATAGTCAGCATCCTTGTTTTGATCTCTTGGCACATGATGTACTTGTGTCTCCCTAAATCTTCTCATAAGAGATTTGACCTCTCTCATTTCACTAGAGGGGTTTGTATTTTTGCATGCCCATGTACCTTACATTTCCCTTAACCATAGCATGGAGTCTCCAAAAGCATTCAACCTCTTGATTGAATTACTAAGACACCAACAAAGACCATGAATTAAGGCTTGATATCCTGCCTCATTGTTAGAGTAGACACCTTCCAAGATGATTCATCCACCATAGATTTTCTCTCCTAAAGGAGAGAAAACAAAAATGCCTGTGGCTGCCTTATCATTAGTTCTCTTGTATGTACCATCAAAGTCGAGGCTATGAGCATTTACAAGAGTCTTTATGGATGGGGGTGGTGGAAGGTCCTTTCTTTTCACCCTGAGATTTTTCTCGTGGAACCTGTTTGTCACAAAATATCAACCAAGCCTGCTTGACTTGTTTTTTCAACCTACACTATATAATCAAACTCTTAAAGTCGAACCACCCACTTTGCTATTTTGTCAGAGATTTCCATATGTTGTAGTGCTTAGGGAAACATATCCTCCACAGTGATGATCACAAACCTCTTTGGAAAAAAATATGGCAGAAATTTGGTTACTGTAAACATGAGGGCCAACACTAGTTGTTCCATGGAGGTGTAAGTCTTCTCTGAGGCTTTCATAAGGCGGCTGACAAAATACACAGGCCTCATGAAGGATGTTTTTGGATCTTTTTGTAGGAGAGCAGCACCAATGGCCTCTTCTCCCATGCTAGGGTTTACAAAGAATGTTTCTTCCCAACAAGGCTGGAGGATTATAGGAAGTGATCCCAACATTTTCTTTATCTCCTTAAAATGTCCTTCACTTTGTTCACTCCATACAAGTGTTTCTTGGCATGTCAGTTTCTGTAGGGGATATATGGCCTGAGAGAGTAAGTGTATAAATCTACCCAAATATCTTAGCTTTTGTAAGAAGGAGACTAATTGTTTGGTGGAGGTTGGGGAAGGTAGAGCTAGCAATGTTTCTACCCTTTTTGGATCTACCTCAATTCCTTCAATTGACACTACATGTCCTAGTAGTATAACCTTGCTTTCCCCAATGTGACATTTATCCTTATTTAGTTGTCCACCCAACCTAGCTAAGCGAGTAAATCCTTCATCAACCTTGTGTAGATGTATGTTCCTTGAGTTGTAAATAAAAATTCATCTATGAAAACCCTTATGGACTTACCAAATTAAGGTTGGAAGACCGTATTCATGAATCGTTGAAAGGTTGTTGGGGCATTTCTGAGACCAAAGGGCATGACCCGAAAGGAAAAACAGCCCCATGGTGTGATGAAAGTGGTCTTTTTGCAATGTGAATCGGGAAGTAGCCAAAGTAGCCATCACACATTGTATACCGCTCATGTCCCGCTACTTCATTCAAGATTTCATTCCGAAATGGGAGAGGGAAGTGGTCCCTCTTTGTTGCAGCATTTAGTGGCTTGTAATCTATGCATACTCGCCACTTACCATTTTTCTTTGGCCTCACTACTACTGGGGAGACCCATTCTAAATCTCCCACTAGGTATATGAATCATGCATTCAAGAGTCTCTTCACCTCCATCAACAGTGCATCCTATTGCACAACTCCCAGTCTTCTCAATCTTTGTACTAAGGTTTGATTCCTTCTTTGAGTTGGATGTGATGCTTCACTATAGTGACACCTGTAATGTGAGTAGAATTAAAAATAAACAATGATGCATGCTTCTTGAGAACATTCACATAACCCTCCCTTTCTTTATCCTTTATATCCTTGGATATCATCTTCTCTAGGCTAGCATCCCACACATCTCCTTGGATTCTTGGGTTGTCTTCTGATGAGGTAGGTTCCTTTAAGGTGACGCCCATAACTTTGAGAGTGCTATCACTCTCTCCACTTGAACTCTCTTCCTCTTCTACCGATGAGGAACATCCAATTGAGCTCCACTCATCGGCAGACATTTCTAGTTCAAGGTTTTCTTGACGCCCACTCTTCAAGTTGTAAACCACCTTTTGATTGTGGCCACCCACCTTTCATGGCCTCAACTACAGATCCCCTGTTGCCCAATCTTGCCTAGCTCCGATGCCCATAAGCCAAGGTCTCCCTAGGATGAGGGGATATCCTTCTCCCTTTACTGGTATCACATAAATATCCACTGCTGTAGTGATTCCAAAAACAGAAACTCTCAAAGCTTTCACTACACCCACACATGTGACCGCATCATTGTTGCTCATCTTTGCCCTAAAGGTTGAGGATTCCATTACTTCTAAGCCTAATTAATGCATAAGCTTTTCTGTCATGACACAGACCTCTGCTCCACTATCGATGTATGTTTTTCAAATCTGTTGACCTTTGATTTGAGCCTCCACTAAATGCACTATATCTTTGAGACCATATGCCTTGATTGCACTAACCATTTTACCTTGCCTTTTCCTTGTGCTTACCATTTTTTACCATTGTCATTGTAGTTTTGGAGAGGCATGAAGTAGTTGTGGCAAGGTAATTTTTGGCCCTTGAGAGCTCACATCTGCTATCAGATCATAAGGTTGTGTTTGAGAACCCAAAGGGAAGTCGGAGATATCAATTTTAGACCTAGTTCAAGTTTTTCTCTTCTTCCCTTCATCTCTAGGTGCCCGTGATGTACTTGCCTCATTGATTGCTTCCTTGCTTATCTCAGTTTGGACACGTGCCCACTTGATAGGCATGGTCTCCACTACATCTACCTTCATCTTACCTCTCGCTATTTTTTCTTGGAGCCTTCTATCCCTAACCACCTCCTCTATTTTTATGACATTAACATTTGGTTGAACAACAAGGGTTTCAACTTGAACATAAGGTGGTTGTAAAATTGCAGGTCGTGACTGCTCTTGCTCTTGAGTCCTAGGATGAGGAGGGCTTACTTGTTGTCAAGGACCTCTGCCAAGGTGATCATATCTTTTAGGGTGAGGACAATTGTACATGCCATGTCCGTTTTCTCCACGATTGTAACACAACATCTCCCTTGCTTGTCATTGCATTTGTGGTCGATTCCCACCATTCCCCTTGATAGGTCTTCTTGCACCTTGCACAAGATTCACTCTCAAACCCTCTAGTTGATTAGTAAGATTGTTTATTTGTTGGATAGTGTCTTCTTGATCTCTAACAAGGCCTGTGCATTAGATACATTTGGGGGAACTTGAGAGGCCTCCATAGTTGTGATGTTGTTTCCCAAAACTGCTTGGCTAGCTTGGGCTTGGTAGAGAATATTTTGATTCTTTTTCTTAGTGATTCTCAAAGCATCTTCAAAAGTGTTTGGAAATTTCACCTCTACCTTCTCCCTAAGCAAGGGATACAATCCTGAAATAAATCGATCCTTTTGAAGGCAGTTTGGAGCTCTCTCACCAAGATTCAGTGAGTTTGACCACTGACCCCAAATCTTCAAAAACCATTCCTCATAAGTTGCATAACCATAAGGATCACTTTGATGGAGGGCCAAAAGCCGTTGCCATAACTCTTCAGCTGAGTTAGTTTGTTGAAATGTCTACAAGAAAGCTGCCTTCTATCCCTCCCATTTAGCTCTTTGGGCCGGATTTAGAGTTTGGAACCACATTCTAGCTTCTTCCTTGAGCACCAAAGGAAAAGCCCTCAACTTTAATGTTTCATCATTCCTCCCAGAGACAAGGAAGGCCATCTCAAGGTTGTCCAAAAAATCCACTACATTTTTCCCATTGCGCCCAAAGAAGCTTGGAAATGCCATGTTGCCTTAGTAGAGTACAAAGATGGAACACGTCTAGACTTAAGTTGTATTTTACAGATGCATTGATTTCTGCAAGACGTCTAGGCCTCAGTACGCTTCTAATAATGCCTTGGAATCTAAGCTTTGTGCTAGCTACAATATGCACAGTTTACATAGCAAGAGGTTGGATTGGTCCATACAACTCGCTGTGATTCATGAGAAACTATTATAATAAAATAAAGACATGTACATTGAAGGATGAATTGTAATCTAGCATTGGGAAGATTATAGGTTCTAGTGATACAAGAATCTCCCTTAATCTTTCAGCCCCAAAGTACATGACAAGACGCTGCTGGAAGAAAATATTCCTACTAATGCATACATTAACTCGGATGTTTTGTACAGAGTGGAAGGTGTAGAAATTCGAGCCATTATTATTATTCATAAATGGAGACTACTTAAGGGAGTAGAGGGAATGCACTTTCTTGAATTATAAATGATTTTCTCTGGAGTGTTTCTTTCTGGAACGTTCTTTATGTTAGAGCAATGCATTGAGAGGCCAATCTTGTTGGTGTAGGAGAGTTGCAGTGGGACAGGTCATTTAGCCAGAGGGGTGCATCCTCTATGTTTGTGTTACATTGGTGTATTATACCAAGATGTGTGGGATCTCCCTTTGAGGATAAGGAAGGAAAAATTTTTTACTACGTTCTACTACAAACAGAATATCTATAGTAATGAATAGGGCAATGTGTCCCTTGGATGCTCCTAGCCACGAGGCCGTGTGGGATTGTCTTGTGAGTGTTATAAAGGCCCAGCTAGTGCCTATAGCTAGTGTTGGGCCTGTTTTAGGTCCTAACAAGTGGTGTGTTTGTTAGGAGCTACCTACAAGTGGCAGTTTTTGTGCCTTGGTCGATTGGGATCTATTCTCTAATGTATACCAAAAATTAGTGAGCTAGACTCACAAGACTGTCAAGTGGAGTTACAAAAGCAAGGAAGGGCCAAACGACCTAGAGGTTAGGCTAAGATAAATAAAAGATACTCTTTGCAAAGGAGTGGCCCAATATCTTTGCAAGGGCTAGGTCTTAATAACCCTATCTTGGCACACAGTCCGTTAGGGGGAGGAAGCTCCACTACTTTCCCCCCTTCAAAAGGTCCCTCCACTTCAAGTGGAGCTATAGTACAGGTTTTTCGAAACCCTGTAGCGAATCCGATTGTTACCATGGTGGCACAACCTATTGCTATAACTATTGGAACGACATGTTTTCTAGCTTTAGGTTTCCCTCTACCCATCTTTAATGGGTTAGTGGAGGAAGATGTAGAGCTCCACATTAGGAAGTTTCAAAAGCTGATGTTAAACTGTCGTATCCAAGAGATGAAGGACATTTAATGATGTTATTTAACATGAATCTCAAAGGAAGAGCTGCCATATGGTTTCACAAACCAAAGGCTAAAACCATAACCCCTATTGATTCATTTTTTGAAGCCTTTCGAAGGGATTTTGCCCTTGAAAGGGGTGGGAAATATTGGCTACGTGTACTAAATGTGATACCTTGAGCCACATGAGTATATCTGAGCATATGCCAAGAAGTTAAAAGAGATCTTTCACAAATTGCAAGCCTCTATCCCTACTCCAACACCTGCCCAACTGCAATATTTTTTGCATGGTTTGGATTTCAACATTGAGGTGCAGTTGAGTAATGTCACTTTGCTAGATGTAGACACTGCCATTAGATGAGCATAAGAAGTAGAATCCTGATTACAAGTGACCTACGCCTCTCGAACCAATCTTAATATGGGCCTAGTTTCGGGAAATAATTTGGCATTGACCAATGGCAATGGAAGTTAAGGGATAGCTATGACTAACCCGAATGTGCAAGGAAGCATGGTCCAAAACGTGCCTTTATTGCAAACTCCTCCCAATGTGACTATGTCTATGGCTAGTCAGATGGCTCCACCAAATGCTAGAGGTCAAGCATCAAACCCTAACATTTCTCCGATGAGTTAGCAACCAATGCCCAATCAAATGTATAGGCCAATGGAAAGACCAATAGAGGATCATGGCTATGAGTCAAGTGCATCAAATGCCCTTAGCAAAGTTAAGGATATGATGAAGTAGTACACTGACATGATTTTCAAAAAATATCAAAAAATAGTTGTTGATGTCAAATTTCTTTTTAAAAAACAAAATGTGATACGAATTTGACGCCTTGAAGAGGGTGCACCCTTAAGATTTAGTTGTAAATAGTGTGGCGACCAACACTACCCTAGAAATTTTCCAAATGTTAAATGCGATATTTGTGGGAAGTCTGGCCATTTGGCTGCCACATGTTAGAGTAAGACTAGCTCTCTCCAACAAGGTAGTAGCCAGCTAGGTCTTGTTAACCATCGTGCGCAAGGGAACAATATTCAATGAGATGATGGACTGAAACAAATACTTCAAAGAGGTAAGACTACTGTAGATGAGGTGCCTAGTGGCAGTGGAGTTAGCCTCATTGAGACTATATGGGTTAATGGCATTGAAGCTTCTAATCTACAAGCCATTACAAGAGGTCAAAAGGGTAGAGAAGGTGACAAAGATAATGTAAAACCTATCGTTGGGGAAACCCTAAGCAAGATGACAAAGGGACGCAAGTCGTTAACCCCGACATGGAAGGGGGACCTTTAAAACCCATAGAGAGTAAAGTTGATGCCAAGAAGGGTAAAGAATTACCAAGGAGGAAGGAAAAAGCTAAGAAGGAAGCATCAAAGCCAACTCAACGACCAAAAGAGAGAATGGTCTGGTGAGATAAGTGAGCTTTAGCAAACTATCATGAATTTGATTTGGCAAGCTCTCTTTGTGAGCCTTTGAGCATAGCCCGAGTAGGAGATGATTGGTGGGAGCATGCTAAAAAGCATTGCCCAAGGGTCGTAGCCTACATTGATGGAATACTAGTGGATCATGCTATCGTAGATACAGGATCATCTGTTAACATCATGAGTTCAGAATTGATGGAGAGACTAGGTTAGCAATCCAAAAAGATGCCTCCGAAATTTTGTGAATGACTGATGACATTTTATGACAACTTGAAGGTTATATTATCAAAGTCCTTGTGATCATTGCTAGTGTGGAATGCACTGTGGACTTTAGGGTCATTAGGTTTGTAGGGCGGCCAAGCTATCAAGTATTGTTATGAAGAACATGGATCTTGCGATTCGACTATCAAGTTGAAATACCTATTAGTCGTTTGATTTTTGAAAGAGGTGCCAATCGAGTGGTAGTAGATGTCTATCTTGAGTCTCCTCAAAGCAAGAAAGCTCCTCTATCCTCTATGGAATTTGAGACATTAAAAGATGTATCTACTAGTGAGACATCATCTAGTGATTAATCAAAAGAAGGGTCCACTACAAAGGACATCTATCAAATAACTCTGAATGAGCCAACAGAAGCTCAAGATAGGATAAGAGATGCGTATTTGATTGAGCTGGATCTTAGTACGCCAAATGATCCACGACCAATTAAATTAGTGTCCATGCTTAGTGCAATAGAACGGGAGGACTGTAATGGGAGCTCACGCTCAACCGCCAAGACCCACGGACCGCTTATTGCTTCAAGTGTTTCAAGCAAGCTCTAATGGCTATCTCTCACCTAGCCGACACACCGTCGATCCTATGAATGTAGTGAGCTTACCTTGATACCGATACGAGTTGCCTCCTCTCTTGCACACCCCGGTAGCTCCACGATCCTAGATGCAAGCTCAAGCATCCTCAAGCCTCCTCCATCTCCAAGCTCCATCCTCCATAGCCGCGCGCATGAGAAAAGAGAAGAGAAGAGAAGAAGAGAAGAGGAGATGGTGAAGAGCTTCACCCTCTTGATCCCTCACTCTCACACACTCACTCCCTCACACTCTCACACTCCCTCTCTCAAGAGCACACACAAGCAAGAAGATGAGGAGAAGAGAAGAAGAAGAGAGCCATCCCTTTTTATATGACTGGCCATTGTGGCAAGGTCCTTTTCCCATTTCCCTCTTCTAGCCTTATGCCTCTAGCCTACACCCGTCTAATATTTTACAATTGGCACAGGAGGGATCATGGCGCTCTTTTACAAGAGTTTTCCAAGTTTATGGAGGTGCCTTTCATTTAAAATTGCGCTTTTTGCCCCGGCTTAGCTTTGGAGGTCACCTGTGTGTCTTTGCTCTTTTTCCATGTTTTTTTGTGCTTTTTCCTTCCTTTTTCCACCATCTCGACTTGGGGTTAACATTATCCCCCCTCCTAGATGGGTGCCAGTCCCATGGCACTTTTGTGTTGTTGTAGGTTGGCAGGCAATTGGCCAAGTGGTGTAAAGGTGAGGGCCACTTGGAGACTCAGGTGCTTGTGGAAGCTGTGAAATTATTTTTGTTGGAGAAGCCAAATGGATATTGCGTGGTTGACGGGGGTCTCCAAAGTTAGTGGTTTGTTACTTTTTGTGATGCCTGAAAGGTGAAGGTGCAATGCTGTTCCTAAGGGGAGTGCCTACCTCATTGTGTTAGTGTATTGTGCTCGTGCTAGTGGAATGGGGAGGTGGGTCTAACCCCAGGCAAGCCTGGGTGATGTCCCACACTTGAGGACCCCATTTGTGCCAAGGGAGGTGCGGTGCAAGTGGCTTAGGGTGATAGGTCTAACCATAGGCGAGTGTTACCTCCCTAGGTATGTCTTGCCCTTGATGTGCCCTAAACATAAAGTGGGGGAGCAAAAGAGCTAGGGGGTTAGGAGTGGAGCCGGCCGACTGAAGCCACAGGGCATGCCTAGCTTGAGAACCCCTAGGTGCAATGATCGTGCTTTATGTGGTGGTAAGTGCTTCTGCAACAAGTGGGCTATGTTGTCTAGTCTCAGTGGAGAGTGTTTTTCGTGCTTTTCCTTTCATGTTGTTCCTTTCTTCACTTTTACTTTTCTTTTTTTTTCTTTTTTTGAAGTTACACTAGTGGAATGACAGCCAGGGCCTAATTCTCTTCATTTGAATGAGGAGAGAAAGGGGGTCGGATGGATTTGCTCAAAAATTGGTAGCTTTGCATGTATCCTTTCAGATTCATGCGGACGTGGAGAGAGGTGGTGGAGAGGAAAGGGTGATTGCATCTAGTAAATTAGCTGTCATTCATGTCTTCTAGGAGGGCTAGGCAAAAAGAGGGGAGGAGATTAGTCCTCAGGTGGAGACAAAAGGGTGATTGCATCTAGTAAAGTAGTTGTCATTCATGTCTTCTAGGAGGGCTAGGCAAAAAGAGGGGAGGAGACTAGCCCTCATCATTAGACGATCCATGGCACAGCTGTCAATGGTGTTAGGGTCGAAGAAGAGGGGAGGCAAATCGTGCTCTTGTGTAGTCGGGTCTTGCTTAAGTAATAGCTTAAGTAATCTAAGGTAGTTACATGTGGTTACAAAAGCTGGATCGGGGCATGAAGAGAAATCTGCAAGGAAACGCATCATAGAGTCATCTAGGCTTTCTGAGTTAAAGAGGAGGGCATGTTCGAGGGATACTACATTGGAGTTATAGATAATGGGAAATTCATAATGCCCGTGGAGGGTGGTGTCAAAATCCACACCTACCCTTCGAGGGTATGGCATGTATATAGGGGTTGGCTTTTATAGCCTTGTACTGTATGTGGAACTTCAAAAACTTTGTTTTGCCAGTAGTCGGCCTCTTCAGTTCCCCAACAGGTGGGGGTCTTCTCTCTCTCTCTCTTCTAGCCACTTTTTCCCTAGTCGGCCACCAATCGCAATCACCTCCTCCATCACCTTAAGCGACAAGATCCTCCGCAGGCTGTTGGGCAGGAGAAAGCTAAAGGTGAATGGATCCTTTTCTTTTTCTTGTCTCTCCCAAACCACTAGCTCTGCATGGAGTCCAGCTGGGATGTCATCAGGGCAAGGTGGGAGGGGTGTGGATGGCTGCACGGCTAGCTTGGCCCTTAACTGCTTCCTGGCTTCTTCGACTAACTTCTTGCGTCTCTCTTTAAGTGTGGCTTGTCTCTCCGCAAATGGGTCCTCCTGTTCTTGCTCTTGAGACTGCCGCGAGGGGGGTTGTGGGATCACATCCTCTCTAAATCTGCCCATGTTGAATTCGAGTTCTGCTTCCTCCCCCTGCTAGTTTCCTTGTTGTGCTCCCTCTTCAAATCCTATGACATCTATTTCCTGGGGGGTTAGGCCGGCCAGCAATAGGTATTTCCTTTGCTCTTCCAAGCTCAGTATAACCTCCGCAGGTTGGGATGGCATCTGCAATCTTGCATGCAGGGCTCTGCATACAATGTTAAGCTTCTTTTGTGCCACCTCCAATGATTCTCCCTCATCTGGGCAGGTGGTGGCCATGATTGTGTTGAGGAAGGCCTTTTGTTGGGCACCGAAGGCTACCTGGGCGGCTTCTGCCTTGTTCTCTGCGATGATCTTCTCTTTTTCCACCAAAGCAAGGCACCGTGCCAGTGTCTTCACCCTTCTTTCATTCTACGTGGTCCACTCCTCTGCTCTCTTGTTCATCTCTTCTAGGCTCTCTCCTTGCCTTAGAGCGAGGGTCGTGAGCCATTGTTCTTGGTCTTCCCGTTCTCTGACCATTTTCTCCTATTCTTTTTTTTTGGAGCTCAGCTAATCGGTTAGGGACTCGATCTCGTTCTGCTGCTCCATGTTCTGTTTTCTTTCCTCGTCCCTAGCATTGAGCTCAGCCATAAGCGCTTACTTTGGCGGTTTTTGCAATGAGCTCCTCATACTACATGATCAGGAGCTTGTGTTCTCTCAGCATTTTCACAAGTTCCTGTGTTTCATTTTCTAGTAGCTGCCTCCAGTGCTCTTCCCTATCGTCCTTAGCCTTCACTTCTTTCTTGAGATCTGAGATCTCCCTTTGCTGCATGGCTATCATTCTACTTTTGTCGAGTTGGAAGGCAACTGCTGACTCCTTTTCAGCCACCAACTTAGCCATAGCTATCTTTCATTCCTCCTTAGCTTTCTCCAATTGGGAGAGTGGCTCGGTGACGTACTCATCGTAGTTAGCTGATGGCATCATCGTTGTGTGGATTGGTGATGTCGAGGCTTCCACCTTCTGTCGTTTAGGGTCTTGCCTTGATTCTGCATCAGTGACTGGCCTCTTTTGCCCTGTGGCCATAGTTTCAGTGCTTTGTCCTTGGGCCATTTCTTTTTGTTGATGAAGTATTGCATCCATGCCACAAAATTCGAAACATCGACAACACTGGTCGGGATGCTGGGGGTGATGGTGGTTGGTTTCACTAGGAGGCACCATGAGGGGAGGAATCGGGTGAATTATGGCTTTGCCCTTGCCCTCAATGACAGCGGGCGGCAAGATTTCCGGTGCCTGTGTACTAGAACCAGGCCCTTCTTCTCTTTGCGGGTGCTGATTTCCCAATTCTTCTACCCTGCTTTGTTGTTCGATAGACCGGCGTGTAGCCTCAGCCAGGTCTTCTTCCTCCTTTCTTCTTAGTCTCTTCTTCCTCAGTGACTTTTCTTTGCCTTTCCGCTTCTGTTTTTTGATGTTCTTCCTCCTTTTTTCTTTTTCTTCCTTTTCCTTCTTTTTTCTCTTCTCAACCTCCTGTTTTGATGCCTTCTTTCCCTTCTGTAATTCCTCCTTTTCCTTTTCTTCTTCCTGTTTCTTCTTCTTCTCCCTCTCCTTGGCCTCCTTAAGGGATTTTTTTTTGGCCCTTTCCAAGTCCTCTTTCTCCTTCTTGCGGCCTTCATCATCCTTTTTCTTCCTTTGGGTTGTTTTCTTCTTGGGTTTCTTGGTCATCTTCTTGCTTTTCTGTTCTTCTCCTTCTTCCTCGGTCTCGGTTCTATTGGTGGACCCTTCTTTGTCCTGGTGAGGGGGCGACCTATCCAGCATTTCTCCTTCTCCTTCTTCTGCATTTTGTGTCTTCTTTATTGCCTCCTAGATGAGCACAATCAAAATGCTTCTGTAGCCAATAAATGAGGCCTTGGACGAGGCCTTCTTCCTTTCTGTGGCCTTGGAAGCTGGAGACTCTCCACATGCTGGCGTACTTCCCAAAGCCAGTGCTTTAGCTGCCTGGTCGATGGTTTTGCGGACATACCCATTCCAGTCGACTTCATCTAAGGTGTGGCCTGCTACATTCTCCAGCACATGCACAATGATTCGATGCATTAAGGCATTGTAGCGCTAGCTAGAGAAGAGTACGTGCACTAGCTTTGCCTGTAGCCTGGCTTCAGCATCAGGGATGTTGTTGATGTTGATACCGTCATTGGTTAGCACCTCCTCTCTTTTCATTTTCAGCATGGTGTAGATATCCCTTTTCTGTTTTTTCTCTATCTTCGGTTCCAATCCCAACGCCTTCTCCACCAAGGCTGGGTTCAAGTGCACTTGTACCTATTTAGCATTTTCTCCCCCTCCCACCATCACCGTGCCGCACTCTTGGTTGGGGTCGTATGTCCTGAGAAACTCCACACACTTCGTGTGGTCAGGCTCTTGCGCAAATTTCTCCAGGTACTTGGTGAGGTTGCACTACTCAACGACTCTCTTGGCTGCTTCCTCCTTCGACACTACTTGTTCAATATTTCGAATCGTCCGAAACTTCAATTGATTGTAGGCACGGTTTTCTAGGGATATGCCATACTGCGCTCTTTCCTCCTCTATGAACGGGAGTCGGTGGGCACGGTCTTGTTGCGACATTTTATGTTCCTGTTATCATAAACCGTAATTTTCATTAGTGCTTTTCACATAGTAATTTTTTGATTGATGAAAAAGAAAAAATCTATGCTTTTTGAATGAATTCATTAAGAACCAATGTAGATTTTTCTTTTCAGACTTTGACTTTTTGCCCTTTACTTCAAAGTTTCCATGCCCTTTTTCCTACCCCATCCATTTTTCATGATATATGTTTATGTATTTCACTAATTTTGATTTGATTGGCCTGATTTGATTCACCTTACCCCCTCCCCTTCCAGCTTGAGAAGAATCCTTCTTAGGATTTAGGGTCAGAAGGGCAAGGGCGTTCGGCATGGTGGTGTAGGAGTTACTTGTGAAGGAGCCAATCATAGAATTGGGGGTTGTATTCTAAGTGAGCTTTGTAGTCCAGATCAAAGGGTGGAGTCCCCACTTGCGTGATGCATGTGAGAATATCTCTTAGGAAGTCAGCAGAGTTGACACGGCTAGCAATGTGTAACTCTTCCTCAGTCAACAAGTGGTCGAGGTAGGGGTGCCCTTTGATGTGTTCTTCCATGGGTCAGTCCCGAAGAGTGTTTAACACTCTATACGACGTGGGCACGACATATGTGGGGTCGTATTCCGCTATTTTGAAAGCGCGGCACTGCTCAGCGTTGGTCATTATGCGGCACCCTTCAACTTCCCATTGCAGCCTAAGAGTGTACCAATGCCTCAAGAACGAGGATTCAATATCAGCGAGCTTTGATAACGCTGTGATTTCTTGATCAATGATAGCAGAAGTGGTTTGCTGATCGTATGACGTGATGAGGCGTTGTTTGATGGCTTGCTCCTTGGAGATCTCTCTATTGAGCAATTCAGCAATGGAGTGAGAAGCTTTTGTGAATGCGAATTCAAAGGTCTCCCAGGAGCATGGCATCATTTTAACTTCAGATGCAAAGGGTTCCTCTAATAGTCCTAAGTCCAAGCAGTCGTAGCTTAGTGCTAGCAACATGAAGGTGGTGTCTAGTCATTTAATGCATTCCACCACGTCATCCCCAGTGTCCTCAGCGAGATTAGTGACCAGCGCTAAAAAGGATTTGCATTCATAGGAGGGCGTAAGGCCGATGGGGGTGGTCAAGGTTTGCTAGAACTAGAGCATGTGACAACGAAGAGTTGTGATTGGGAGTGTTCTTGAGTCTGCGGTTGGGCTGCTTGGATTATGGGTGGATTAGGAATAGCCACGATGAACGGACTGTTGCATTCAGGTTGGATTTGGGGAGTTGGATTGACTTGGTCGGGTGATCACTCTTGTGACGAAGTCTGTTGTTTGGGCCGATAGGCTTGTGTGACCCTCTTGGGTTTAGGCATGGATGAGTCAGATGGCTGTGGTTTTGGAGAGCACTGCGCTTATGGTTTGGAGGGTTTATGGGACTTGGGTTGATCAAGCTTGAGGGCGGCATATGAGTAGTGCCTTTGGTCGTGTAGGCCTTAGGGATCCACAACCAGGTGTTGCCCACGTAGTAGCCTTGCGCATGCAAGAGGGATTTAGGGACCCATCTTTTCTTGATCATGCGGCGCTTTTTGTGACTACGTCTTGGCCTCCTAGGTTTAGAGTTTTTGGTTTTATGAGGATAGGAGTGTCAACTCCTAGGCGACGGTTGCAGCTGCTTAGGCTGCCATTGAAATCTAGGCTGTTGGGCCTTAGGTTTTGCTGTTGTGGGCTATGATTCATGAAATCTAGGAGGTGGCGGCCGCGCACTACCCCCCTCCTTGGATTTGGTTACAGATATTTCTACCGGTGGTGTTGCAGACAGTGATGAGGTCGCACAACCCTTGTTGAAAGCTGTGACAATGCGAACGTTGCCTATTGCGAGGTGGATGCGCTGTGACTCATAATCAACATTGCAGTGAGTCTGGTTTTTGAAAGTTCACCCCAGCAGCGACTCCGTGCTTGCGTTTTTAGCATTTGGCAACACATAAAAAATCATTGGGACAGTCTCAGACTCGATAGAAACGGCGGCTCTACACTTGTCGAGAAGTGTGTAGGAATGGGCCCCATATGGGCTTCATTTTGCATTACTGGGTTGAAGTGGTGGTCTGCCAAGTTGAGTCCAATGATTGTGAGTTAAGACATTGAAGTCTACTCCCTCGTTGATCAAAGCATTGAAAGCGCATGTTTGTTTTGCAGTGACCATGATATGGAGGTATGCGGGCTCTATGGCTTCCTCATCCTCCTCATCAATCTCAGTGATTGTGGCCACCCATATCTTGACAGGCAGTTCTAACATCAGGGGCTCGTGCAAAGGATGGGTGGGAGGGTAGTACTTCTTGACACGATTGCCATTGTAGAAGCCTATGCCCTCACCCTCTAAGGTCTCGAGCTCGACATTTCCTGTGCGGCTGATTGCATGAACTTTGAAAGGTCCAAGACCTCTAAATTTCATTTTCTGCTTATGCCCCTTAATTGAGTACAGGAGCACTAAGTCGCCCTGTTCAAATTCGCGCTGCTTGACATGCTTGTCAAACCAACTCTTGTGTCGAGCCTTCTCACATATAAGTGCATGGGTGGCTAGAAGGCGAGTCTCTGAGAGGCGTTCGAGTTCGACCAGGCATTGCGTCCATGCCTCCTTCCCTTCCCATCATTCTTGAAGTGCTATTCTCACACTAGGAACGAAGAATTCTAATGGTAGAACCGCTTCAGTTTCATAGGTCAACTTGAAGGGGGTTTGACCGATACCCGTTTTATAAGCTGTGCGGTAAGCCCACAAAGTTGCCATCAGCTTATTGTCCCAGTCACTGCGTGAGGCTGAGACCACCTTGGTCAAGACATTGACAAGAATCTTATTCGTGGATTCTACTTGACCGTTTGCCTGAGGGTAGTATGACGAGGATTTGCGATGGATGATGAAAAAGGTAGATAGGAGATGCGCTATCACTTCGTTGATGAAGTGCGTGCCTTGGTCACTGACGAGTTCGATGGGGCAGCCGAATCACGAGATCACTTGCTCCCATAAGAACTTGGCAGTCATCCTAGCATCGTTTTTTTGTGTCGTTCTTGCCTCTGCCCATTTTATGAGGTAGTCTGTGGCCACAATGATGTACTTGGCCTATGAATACTATGCCGCAGGACTAGTGGGTCCTATGAAGTCAATTCCCTATTTTTCGAAGGGTTGTCATGTAATAATTGGGGTCAACTCCATCTGATCCTTGCGAATCGGGACTTTTGTCTGTTGGCACTCATCAGAATGCTTGACGAATCGCGCTGCATCACAAAAAAGCATGGGCCACCACAGTTGAGATTGCAACACCTTTCATGCTATCGTATCTCTGCTAAAGTGCCCTCCAGCAATGCCGTTGTGTGCCTCTGAGAGCACATCATGCATCTCATGTTCGCATACGCATCTGCACAGCAATCTGTCTTGCCCCAGCCTATAGATTTGGCCTGTGATCAGTTGATAGGGCTAGATCTTAAGGATTAATCGCCTAAGTCAAGCTTTTTCTATCGATCGATCAAGCAGTCCGTGTTCAAGCACTTGGACTATATCATCCACCCAATATGGTGTTAGATCAACCTTGATTAAATCTCTCTCGCTGGACAGGTTAAATAGATAGGCGTCACGCAATTCATCAACAATGCCTTGTCCAGCAGCTTCTCCTGTGGGAATGCGTGACATATGGTCAACCATGTAGTGCTGTTTTCCTTTTCATACAACCATGGAGAAGTCGAATTCCAAGAGAAAAAGGATGCTCGAGCTATGCATCCTGTAGTGCAAGGTTTGTTTACTATAGATAGAGCAGGGCTTGATGGTCCACAAAAAAGGTAAAAGGTGTGGCCAATAGATAGTGCCGGAATTTCTTCACAGCAAACACCATGGCTAATCCTTCTCTTTCTGTCTTTGAGTAGTTCATTTCCATCTCAGTGAGTTGTCTGCTAGCAAATCTCACTGGATAGTCTAAGTTGTGTTCGCCAGGTTGGCACAACACTGCCCCCACGGCAAACTTAGAAGCATCGATATGCACGTGGAAAGTAATGGTCCAATCTGGGGCTCGTAGAATTGGTGCTGTGGTTAGAGCCTTTTTCAACTCTTCATATGCTCATTGGCATGCCTCAGTCCATTCGAAGACAATCAATAGCTTGTACAAAGGTCTGGCGATCAATGCATAGTTTAGTACAAACCGTCGATAGTACCCCGTATGGCCTAGGAAGCATTGAACTCCCTTGTAGTTGATTGGGGGTGGAAGGTCAACAATAACCCTCACTTTCGAGAAGTCAATTACAATCCCGTTCTTCGACACCATGTGCCCTAAGATGCATCCATGCTTTACCCAAAACGGGCACTTTAAGGGGTTCAAGGAGAGATGATATAAGCGACACGACTCAAAGACTGCGCGGAGTAAGTGTTCGATCCAGGTCGAGTGGACATAGAGGTCATCGACAAAGAATTCCAAC
Source organism: Lygodium microphyllum (assembly GCF_053477565.2). Classification (NCBI taxonomy): domain Eukaryota; kingdom Viridiplantae; phylum Streptophyta; class Polypodiopsida; order Schizaeales; family Lygodiaceae; genus Lygodium; species Lygodium microphyllum. The sequence continues at coordinate 26,330 of NW_028229725.1, read as the reverse complement.
TCCTTGCGAAGCATGTCTTTAAAGATGGTGCACATGAGGCATTGGAAGGTGGCAAGGGCATTAGTCAACCCGAAGGGCATGACTATGTAAGCAAAGACGCCCCACTCAGTGGCAAAGGCATTCTTGTGCCTATCCACAGGATGCACTTGCACCTGGTTGTACCCTGAGAAGCCGTCCAAAAAACTGTAGGCTTCCTTGCCTGCCACTCTCTTAAGCATGTGCTCGATGTATGGCAATGGATAGTTGTCCCTCTTAGTAGCAACGTTCACCTTCTTGTAATTGATGCATACCCGGATTTTTCCATTCTTCCTCATCACTATGACTATGGGCGATACCCAGTCTGTGTGTTTAATTTCGCAAATGAATCCCGCTCTCATCAGCTTATCCATCTCCTCTTTGACAACATGAACATGTTTTGGATTCATAGGATACAGTCACTGCTTGACCGGCGTTGCGTGTGGCGTCATGGGTATGTTGTGAGTCATGACACTCAGATCTATCCCCTTAAGCTCTTCTAAGGACCAGGAGAGCATGTCTATGTACTCTCGCAAGAGAGTGGCAAGACTCGTTTCTTCTTTCTCAGTCAAGGCATCGGAAATGAAGACTGGTCAGGGTGTTTCCCCTTCCTGGGCTAGGTTCACCTCCTTGACCTTGGCTAGTCCCTCGATCGGTTCGCTTGTTTGCCCTTGACGCTTGGCACCTAACAGAACTACTACCCTATCCCCTTTTTTGAATTTCGTAAATCATTTAGGGAGGTCCTACGGTTTTCGTTGTTCTTCCGTTAGTGTATCCCTAGGTTATTTTTCCTTTTTCTGCCTTAATCTTTTGCACCTCAGGTGGACGGGTAGATCCCCCTTGGTGTGTGTGGGCGGTCTAGGGATTTCTGGATCACTATCTGAACTAACCTCCGACTCAGAGTCGAACTCCCGTTCTCACTAGAAGAGGTGGTCTCCCCTGGTGGGCGTAGTTCGGATGGCGACTCTATCCTAAGCACTGATGTTGTTCATGGCTGGGCTAGGCCTGCTTGCTCAAGGTCTATGGCTCCTATGTGTTCCAACCAGGCACGATAACATTCCATGCGCATGACTCCTTGCTCTATCCTGAAGATACTCTTTTTCTGCGGCTTGGAGTCTACTTGTATTTGCTCTATTTCTTGTCCTTCAGTGTCTTATTCCATGGTATCTACGTCACCCTCACTTTCATCACTGAAGGATTGACAGTCTTTGTAATCATCATTAGAATCCTCTTCATCAGACTACTCGTCATCTCCTAGGGCTTGGTATATCTCTTGTCATTGGTCAGGAACTAGGGCCCAGTTATATATGAGGTTTAAGTCATGAACTCTGGTCCATTGCCACTTGGATTCATCTAAGAGATCCTGGAGTGGTTTGAAGTTTGCAGTTGGATTGCCAGCTAGCTTGTCCGTTAAGTATTCCAGTATCTCCTGAAGTTCCCTTTTGTTGGTTGGGACTTGGAAGTTGACAGGCTTAGGTTTCCCACGAAGGGTTCCTGCCATCATGCAGACTAGTATGGAAGGTGTGTCATTAGACTTGCCGATTGTTTTGATGGCTTGCTCATATGCCTCATGAGCTGAGAACGACAGGTCGATTGTAGCAAGGACGTGCATCCAATCCCGCTCATCCTCTGGGCATGGGATATACTTGGTCAAGGGCCCATAGGACTTCTTGACTTGGGTGTTACCCTTGAGCATAGTAGAGATGGCATCTAAGTCGACTGGTGAGGTCTTCCAAGTGTCCATCTCTATTCTCACGGCATCCATTCTATTGCCAAGGAAAATCAAGCTGTTACCCCAATCTTTGATAACTCTAGCATTGCGCATCCAGGGTCGGCCTAATAGGATATCGTAGTCCACTCCCTTCATGACTATAAAGTCCACAGAGAATTGGACACCTATGATCTTCACTGGCCAATTCTTAAGCACCCCGAATGGCTTGACTCTCATACTGTTTGCTAATGTGACATTAAACCTAGCAGTTTCGACAGGCAGGTTTCCCCAAGTCTGAAGCACCGCATGGCTAAGCACACTAACCCCAGCTCGCGTGTCCATGATTCCCTTTCTCATTGTATCGCCTTAAGGCTAGAACCGGTAAGATCGCATGCATCTCGGAACCTTCCCAAAAGGCATTGACGTGTAAGGATTTAGGCATAGAGCATAGCGTCAAAATCGGTAAGACCGCATGCATCTCGGAACCTTCCTAGAAGGCATTGACATGTAAGGATTTAGGCATAGAGCACAGTGTCAAACTCAGTATTTGCGTCTCTGCATCATGGTCATGAGGGTCTGCTGTGACCTACTCTCGTGACCCTTCAACCCACTGCTTAAGATCTTGCCATAGGGTGGGATGCTGCCTAAGCAAATCTCCCAGGCTAAGTGTTACAGGGGTAGTCACCAACGTGGTCAGGAGATTGTTGGGTGCTCGTCGTCGTCTTTCTCCTAACCTGGATTGTCCTGGCCAATGCCCGTGATTGATCGTGGCCCTGTAGCATCAAGGCTTGGCCTTAGCGGCACTACTTGTGGTGCAGTTGCTTCTCCTGACTTTGGTTGAGGAGGTGAGATTGGAGTGCTTATGCGGGAGAGATCATCGATCTCATCCTCTATGATGGGCTCAGCGTCTTTTAGATGCTCTTGAGCCTCCTTCACCCATTCCTTCACTTTTTCTATGGCCTCTAACTGTCGCTTCAAATGCGGGTATTCCCCTACCTTAGCACTTTCCTTTTCGGCGGTCTTAGGGGTTGAAGTCTCTGCCTCTGCGTCAGAGACCTTCTTTCTAGTAGGCAGAGTTGTAGCACTCTCTAATTTTAGTGCGATTTTAGCTTCCAACCTCTTCTTCTTCCGCCTGCGATTTTTCTTCCCTATCAAAGCTGCGTCAAGGGTTCTAGGTCCTGGCAGTGATATGCTGGCCTGCTTTGTCTAGGCACGGGTCATGACCTGCAATGGGATAGGTGTAGCCTCCCCATCGAGGTTCTCGACACCAAACAACCCCAATGGGACAGATGGTACGTTGGCTGAGCTAGAAGACGGCTTTCACTTTGGGCAATCAACAAAGAGATGAGTGATTCCGCACTCAGCACACCTTTGGTCAACCTTGTCTCTGTTTTACTGCTCCCTTTCAGGGCAGCGTGACATGACATGGGTGACCACAAGTCCAATAGGTGATTGGATCCTGCATCTGCCCTCCTAGGCCTCTACCTCGTCCTCTTCCTAACGCCATCACCGGCACGGGGCGATAATCCATGAGGAAAGCGTTGCCCTCATCGTCATGCGAGACATAAGGGCATATGTAAGTTTCTTCCTCATTTGGTTCTTCCACATATTGAATTGGAGCATCGCTCGGTGGATGGGACACGTAAGGACCAAGTGGTCTGGGTATGCCAGCAGGGTTTATGTCCATCCTAGGAATAGCTAGCTTAATGTCGTTAGGCACAGGAAGGGCCAATGGGGCTCCCCTTTTGAAGAATGGCTGTGGCCTGTTCGCTAGGTAAGGCTGACCGTAGGGTTGCAAGTACGGAAGTCTTCTTGGTAATCTACAATGCGCGACGTCATGACCGAACCTACCGCAATTAGCACAAGGTCTTGATCTAGGGTCTTGACACTCGGCTGGAAAGTGGTTTCCGCCATAGTATACGCATTGGATGTATGGGCGCGTTGGTCATCTCAACAAGTCTTGCACCTTGGCTAACTCCATCTTTACATCAGCCAAGTCTTGGTTCGTCTCAGTGGCCTTCCCCTTATCTTGGGATGATGGGACTGATCGCTTACTAGAGGCTGACACTCTCTCTGAGCTTCGCAAGTTGGTCTCTTCTAGGTTTGAGCTCCTGGAGCTCTACTCTTTTAGCTGATCATCAACTCTGATGGCTTCCTCAAACACTCTAGCTAATAGCGCATCTCGCTACAAGCTCGAAATGCTTGCCAAAGCCTTATATAACTCCTCATCCTTAATTTCGCTGATGAATACAGTCGAAACTACTCTTTCAGTCAGTCTCTTGCCCATATGGATTCTCTTGAAGAGACTCCTCACATGGGTTACGTAGTCGCCAATGTCCTCCTTCTCTTTCTGCTTGACATTCATTAAGTGTACTAGCAGATTATCAGAGTATCCAGGCTCGACAAATCTCTTAATGAAGAGATCCTTGAGGCCACTGAAGTTGGCTCATTCTGTGACATCTAGGCTTGTATACCAAGTCCTTCCCTTGTCACCTAAGCAGAGCCCGAATGCTTGAGAGTGTTGAGTCAGGTCGTTCAGGACATTGGCTTCGCAGACTTGCTCAAACTGCTCTACAAAGCTGTATGGATCGTCATGGGGTTGGTATTTGTCGAGTTTCTTGGCAACAATAGGGATTTTAGACTGGCTCTTTGAGCCTTGGTTTGCTCCTAATCCTGCGAGCAGCGATGTCGCTAGTGCCATGGCACTTTGCTCTACTGCCGTGTTATCTAGCAGTCGCTTCATGAGAAGATCGCTCAATGTCAAGTCTCCTTCTAGGGCTCTCTCATGATCTGTTTGGTTTCTACCTGCTAAGTTCAGCACTCCCTGTACCTCACGCAACTCCGTGCTTTACCTTTGGCTCCTAGCCTGCTAGTCCCTATTGTATTCGACTATGCTTTGCAAAGCCTTGTGGGCTAGTTTTCTCTCTTCCTCTAGGTCTATGATGATAGAGTTTGCGGTCCTGCCGCAGTGCTTGTACCGGGCGTGTGCATTGTAGCTGCTGACCAGCTGAATAGCCTCCGAGAAGACATTCAAGTCGAGTTCCTCATTAGACCTATGGTCTGAGTCTCCTTCTGCCATAGTCCTATTGTCGTGCTCCACCAAGCTGTCAATCAGGCTGAGTAGATTTGTCAAATCCACGTCGTTGATGCCACCTACTTGGTCCTACTTCGCACGTTGATGGTTTGTCTACGTCTTGGGTCCTCTCCGACTGGTGGGTTCCTTGAGTGGTTTATCTGAGTGAGTTCCTTCAGTTATTGAATACAATCCTCAATTTATGGTCACTTAGTGTGCGTGTCGCTTCTTGTGCACTTGTGCTCAATCAGACTTTCAATTTCCTTAAGTGCATTCGAGTGCAAAAATTCAAGGTGAGTGCAGCAAACAATCTCGAAGTGTCTTACGCACTCTCGCTTTGTTTCAGGCCTGATAGACTTATTGGTCAATTTTCTGGCCGCCTTGACAAGGTTCATGGTTTTTCTAATATGTTGCCTCGTTTGTTTTTGGCCAATCAGAATTTAACTGCTCAGCGCTTTGCATCTAGGTCTCTGGATCTCGCTGCTGCCTACTTCAAGCTGCTAAGCGGCTGCTCCCTACAATTTCGTCTATTTCATATGCCAGAATCAAGTTCCGAGCGTCAGAATGACTTTTGACAGTTTGCGCTGCTCGGGTCAAGTCAAATTTTTGAGAATTTGATAAAAATTTACACTAGGCCTAGTTGGTCCGAATTGCAGGGTCTGAGTGGGTCACTCTCGGACGGGCCGAGGTACATGGGCCGAGGGATGAATTCGTGACTCGGACAGGGTAGACTTGGAAGGGCCAAGGTGCAGACTCAGAAAAAGTCACTCAGACAAGTTGGCTCCGATGGGCCGAATGGTCAATTCGGATGAGGTCACTGGGACGGGCCGAGGCACTTGGGCCGAGGGCCGAATATGACACGTGACCGAGGGCCGAATCCTATGGCTCGGACGGTTTGGCTTGGACGGGCCGAGGGCCAAATTAGTCGATGGTCCAAATGGTCGACTCGAACGGGCTGAGAGGATCTGGGCCGAGGGTCAATTAGGGTTTCGTGCGGAGTGGGCCAAACGAAAGAGGGCTGAGGGCCGATTCTTGGACTCAGCCCAGAAGCGACCGCTTGGACGGGCCGAACACAGTGCGACAACGACAGCGAGAGGTCGATTTTTCTCGATTCTTGCAATTTAATCAATCATAGCAAGCATAAATGTCGAGATCCTATCTAAGGGGATAGGGAAAGGATTCATATACCTGAATCGAGCAGTAGGCTCATCAATGGTGCGATCGGATTGAATCGTGCGATGGCTCTCTCTCTCTCTCTCTCTCTCTCTCTCTCTCTCTCTCTCTCTCTCTCTCTCTCAGTGAAATGGTCACAAATGAGCTCTCCCTTGGCCTCTTGGCTCTTATATCCCTTCTCGGGTATGGTGTTGATGCCCCCAATCACTCACTTGCCGATCTTAGGCATCACAAGCGAGCTTTTTACCATTTTTTGCACGATTTTTTCCCTGTTTTGCCGTGTTTTGCAACAGTAAACCCTACCCTTCTCCGATGCGATTTCCTAATCCTAACCTACGCTAAATGCAACAAGAATCAAACACAAAAAATTGAAATAATTTCTCCATGTTTCCCAATCATCAAACAAACAAAATATCCCAAAATACTTACTTATTTTGAATATCAAAAACATCCAAACTTCCTATCTATCTCAAGCTCCGTTTCGGGGATGAATCCCTTACTTCAATGCTCGATATGAGGCGCACAAGTGCTCAAGCTTGAATCCATTGGTCCCGGCAACGGAACCAAAATGTAGTGGGAGCTCACGCTCAACCACCAAGACCCACGGACCGCTTATTGCTTCAAGCATTTCAAGGGAGCCCTAATGGCTATCTCTTACCTAGCCGACGTGTCGTCGATCCTATGAGTGTAGTGAGCTTACCTTGATGCCGATACGAGTTGCCTCCTCTCTCGCACACCCCGGTAGCTCCACGATCCTAGATGCGAGCTCAAGCATCCTAAAACCTCCTCCATCTCCAAGCTCCATCCTCCATAGCCGTGCACGCGAGAAAAGAGAAGAGAAGAGAAGAAGAGAAGAGGAGATAGTGAAGAGCTTCACCCTCTTGATCCCTCACTCTCACACGCTCACTCCCTCACACTCTCACACTCCCTCTCTCAAGAGCACACACAAGCAAGAAGATGAGGAGAAGAGAAGAAGAAGAGAGCTCTTGTTAGCCACACACCAAAGAATGAGCTTCCATTCACTTTTTGAACTTTATATACAAAACCCTAAATTCCCATGGGCACCCATTCCTTTTTACATGATCGGCCATTGTGGCAAGGTCCTTTTTCCATTTTCCTCTTCTAGCCTTATGCCTCTAGCCTACACCCGTCTAATATTTTACAATTGGCATAGGAGGGAGCCTGGCACTCTTTTACAAGAGTTTTCCAAGTTTTTTGAGGTGCCTTTCATTTAAAATTGCGCTTTTTGCCCCGGCTTAGCTTTGGAGGTCGCCTGCGTGTCTTTGCTCTTTTTCCATGTTTTTTTTTTGCTTTTTCCTTCCTTTTTCCGCCATCTCGACTTGGGGTTAACAAGGACTATGTCTCCCTTATCCAAGGGTTCCGTGACATTTTTGCCTGGAGTTATGATGAGATGAGAGGTATTCCTCCCAGCCGATTGTTTATTCAATTCCTCTAAAAGAAGGTAGTCCTTCTCTACATCAGAAAGTAAGGTGTATGCCTTTTGAACTGAGGGATGGGTTATTCGAGGAGTTACAAAAATTGCGACAAGCTAGTTTGATCTTCTCTATTCAACACACTGAATGGTGTTCATCTATTGTTATCAAGAAGAAGAAAAATAATCAAATCCAACTTTGTGTAGACTTTAGAAAGCTGAATAAGCAAAAAATTAAGGACTACTACCCATTGCCCTTTATTGACCAAATTCTGGACCAGTTAGTGGATAGGAAAATATATTTGTTTATGGACTGCTTTGCGGGATACAACCAAATTGCAATTGCAAAAGAAGGTAAGCTGAAAACAACTTTCATTACTATCTTCGATACCTTTTTGTACCATGTGATGGCCTTTGATTTATGCAATGCACCTGGTTCATGGCAACGAACAACAGACAAGACCTTTGGTGACATCTCCCTAGAGGAGTTGAAAGTATTTATTGATGATCTAGGGGCAATCACCATAAGAAAAAGGTAGTTGATTATTTTAAGAAAGTGCCGCAGAAACTTTTGCATAACTCTTAACCTACGGAAGTGCATCTTTGGCGTGCCTTATGGACTATTGCTAGGCCATGTGGTAAGTTCAGTAGGGATCATGAGAAGACCTGACCCTAAAAAGATCAAGGTCATAGTCGCCATGAGTCCGCCAAGCACTCCAAAAGGAGTATACAACTTTTTGTCATATGTACGGTACTACCAGATGTTCATAAATGCCTTGGTAGAAAGAGCATTGCCACTAATGAATCTATTATCCTTTAGCTATCTATTTGTGTGGAGCAACCCTTGTAAGTTAGCTTTTGATGATGTGACACAGGAGCTAGTAAAAGCACGATTTTTAAAAGCACCTAAAAGGGATGAAGTATTCTACATATTTTCAGTAGCCACCATGCATAGTATCAGCTTACTGCTTATCCTAGATCTAGGAGGGAAAATGGTATCATGAGATCACTTTTGCTAGTTGGAAGTTGGGCATATAAAAAATAAACTACACCTAATTGGAGAAGTAATGCCTTGCAATGGTATTTGCGACTAAAAAATTCAAGCACTACATTCTCTATGAGAAGGTAGTTTTCTATACAAAGGCAGAGGGTCTTAGATTGTTGATGAAAAAGCTACAACCGCCTGATCATTTAGCAAAGTGATTAATCACTTTGCAAGAATTAGATTATGAGATTAGAAGTAAACTACCGAGGAGCTACAGGGTATTATGGAATGCCTTGTGGATCTCGGGGAGCCAAAAGAGACTTTAGTTGAAGAAAGTGATATTGAGAAAATGTTTAAAATTGATATGGTCTCCATTCCATCTTGATATGTTGCTGTCGCACATTACCTATCAATAAGAGAGGCCAAAGCTAGTTTATCAAAAGCAAAAAAGAGAAAAATCAGATATGAGGCTTTGAGATTTTCCCTGATTGTAGGAACACTATATTGGTAGGGGGTTGATGATATCTATCACTGATATGTAATGCCTGACGAGGTTCCATTCATTTTGGATGAGTGCCATGACTTTGCTTGTGGAGGAAATTTTGGTGGATGGCTGACTGCTCAAAAAGCTTTAAGAGCCCGATATTGGTGGCCATCCATTTTCCAAGATGCATTCAAGTATGTCAAGAGATGCAATACTTGTCAACGGCATGATAATAGGGAGAATAATAAGCGATCACTTACTCTGATTATGGCTATACTTCCATTTGAGAAGTGGGGTATCAACTTTGTGGGTCCTATTACCCCTTTTTCTTCTACACAGAAGAGATATATCATAGTGATGACTGACTATTTTACAAAGTGGTCAGAAGCACGAGCGATGAGAAAGGACGATGCAAAGGAGACTACTAGTTTACTACTAGAGCAGATTATATGCCGATTTGGTCTGCCAAAAGAATAAGTATCGGACCATGGAAACATTTCCTAAATAAGGTGCTCAAAAGCCTGACTGAAGTGTGGAAAATTAAGCATAATAACACAACTCCTTATAATCCACACGCGAATGGGCAAGTTGAAAGTACTAAGAAGCAGCTTGTTGGTACTTTATCAAAAAGTGTCCAAAAAGAAACGAGACTGGGATAACAATTTATATGTGGTGGTGCAGATGTATAACACAATGTTTAAACAAGCCACCGACGACATCCCGTTCAAGCTAGTCTATGGGGAGGAGTGTGTTTTTCCCTTAGAGATTGAGTTGCTGACTATAAGATTCCCAAAATTAATCATTCTTTCGGTGACAAGGATGCCCTCTCCGAGCTTTTTACAACTCTGGTCGACTTGGATGAGTTCAAATTACAGAGTTTGTTGCACCAGGAAGTGGCTAAGCATTGGATGAAGCACCTACATGATTTAAAAGGGAAGAAATATACCTTTAGGAAGGGATAGTTAGTTCTATATTATGATGTACGTAGAGAAACGTTTCTATGAAAACTTGAGCCCAAATGGGATGGTCCCTATCAAGATCGTAAGAATAGGGAAAAATAAGTCCATGGCATTACTGTTCGATCTTGAGGGAGTGAAGTTTAAAATAAGGTTAATCTTAATAAGATTAAACCTTATTATCTCTAAATGCACTAATGAAATAAATACCTTGCAAGTCACTGCGAGGCTGATCGAAAAATTCCCAATTGGTATTGAACCAAAAAAATGGGACTTACACAATACAAAATCCCATTCTTTCTATGTATTATCGCACTGCTATGACCATGCTCAACGGGTTTGAGAGTGTCCTTTCAATTGCTTCCACGATATTGGAATTAGTTTATGGACTCATTAGCAAACTTTGCTTATGAAGAAGACTTGATATGAGCCTCGAAATCACGGTTTCTATGCGTAAGTGAGCGGTTCTTTTATTTTAAGAAAAGTGATTGAAAAAAATGCTTGATTTTGGTTTTTCTTCATTTTCCATAGTGAACTTTGTGAAATATGAAAGAAAACCAGAAAATACAATGATATTATAATTTCTTGCAACACATGCAAAACCCGCAAGTTGTAGGTTTTATGAAAATAATGGAATTTGGAGCTTTTAAGTGTTTTGGGGTCACATGGGATAGAAAATGATATGAAAATGATGCTGACTATCCTTGATCAATAAGAACTCATAATTTTGAAATATCCCATTTTTATAAAAAATATATCAAAAATAAGAAAATTTTTAGTTCTTTCTCCTAAAAAATTAGGAAAAAATACATTTTATATTCCTGAATGTATAGCAAGGCTAGAGCATGAAGATCAAGCCTTAGTCAAGCTTGTTTCTATGTTATAGTATGTTTTTATCAAATTTTATATGGAAAATTATATAAAAATGAACCCTACACCTACCCAATGAATGCAAAACCTAACCAGTAGGGGGGAAGAGGGTTTGTGAGAGTGGTTAATTACTAAAAAGGATTCAAATTCTAATTTATTTGGCTATGCATAATATATTGGATGGATTATCATTTGAATTAAGGAGACTAGTAGCACGAAGAAATTTGATGCTAGTCTCTATCAACGCCTCACGTACGATCAATTGGAAAATCATTGAAGGTTTTTTTTTTGCACTTCACCTAGTTGGTTTTTTATGATAAAATGCTTGAGCAAAATGGTCATCCACATTTGCATTGAGTATAACATGGTATCAAACATGGACGCATTGCAATTGCTTTCCAAACGTTGACCTACATGGAGTGTGTAAGGAAACCCGAGCTGTTGTAGGGTAGATGAACAATTTATTGGGGCAAGCTTGGTAAGGAACCATCAAATCTCATGGATTTTTCAAAATATATAAGAGTGGAGATTGTTCCTGTGTTCTTTATGTTAGAGCAATGCATTGAGGTGCCAATCATATTGGTGTAGGAGAGCTCTAGTGGGACCGTGGGATTTAGTCAGAGGGGTGTCTCATTTATGTATATGTTACGTTGGTGTATTATACCAAGATATGTGGGATCTCCCTCTTAGAAGTAAGGGAAATGGTTGTGGACTACGTTCTACTACAAACACAATATCTATAGTAGCGATTAAGGGAGTGTGTCCCTTGGACGCTCCAGGTCGCGAGGCCATGTGGGGTTGTCTTGTGAGTGTTATAGAGACCCGGCTAGTGCCTATAGCCAATGTCGAGCCCGTTTTAGGTTGTCCTGATAGGGTATCTTTGTTTGGCTCCTAGTATTTGGGGTGGCTCGTAGCCCAACTAGCAATGATGCTGCCAAGGCTGCTTAGCATTGGTGATGTCTAGTAATCACTTCATGAGCAACTCACTTACTGTAAGATCTATTTCTAAGGCTCTCTCCCTATTAGCATTTCCTTGTGCTTTGTTTCTACATGAGATGGCTAGGATCTTGTGAATCTCGTTGAGCTCTCTATCATCCTAGCATGACCTCTAAGCCCATTGCTCCTAGTTATATCTCACTATGCACTATAGCATGATCCGTTCTAGCCTCCTCTCCTCCTCAAGATCGGCTATGTTGTGTTATCTTTGTTTGATGGTCATACTATGTGATAAGTCACTCAATGTCATTCAGGTATCCTACTATGTTAAGGTCAAGGTTAAGGTTAAGTTCATTCTTTTTTGAACTAGTACCTACCATGGTGGTTGTCTCTTGACCCACTAGTATTTTTATGAGGTTGACTGGGCCAGGTAATGATGTGACTCAAATCTTGGTGAGTCCTTCCTTCCGTCAGTGGTCTAACGGTTTTGTCTTTCCTGAATCCTTGTCTCGTGGTGTCTTGGGTCACTTGTATGATTTCTGGGGTTCCACTCCTACTAATGGGTTCATTTCTTAGCTTTATCCCCTTTAGTGTGTTTTTTGTTAATCCAATCAATCTATAAGTGTACCCTCACTTACAAGCTTGAGTGGTGTAACTTGAAGTGAGCTTTGTGAAACTAGGCTTTCCAGTTTTCACAAGCACTTAAGTGTTTATTGTTATAGGGTGCAAACTTCAATGAGATCAATCTCATCCCCACTTTTACCAATCAGTATCATGCAATTGCAGCTCTTTTGCATGAATCATGATTACTCCTAACGTTTGATTTTGGATCCCTCATGGGTTTTGATAGGTGGTCTAATAGGCCTAGGCAGTCAAATTGAGTCTCTACCACCAGGAGTAAGCGGCCAATGGTTGGTAATTTTAGTCATTCCTAGACTTTTAGGTCAAATTTTCTGGTGATAATTAGCTCTATAATCTTATCTGTAGATTTGAGTTCCAACCTGGATTGTCGAGCAATTGGATGTTGATCATAATAGGTGCTAGAGTGGTAAAAATAGTAAACAATTATGTTCTAAACAACCTATCCAAGTGGCAAGTTTATTCGTTTAAGTATCCCAAATGACTCGACGATCCAAGTGGGATCTGTGACCGTCCGCCGAGCATTTAGACTCGACTGGAACAAGGGATGCTCATTTTGAGTGTCTAAATTTGCTGTCTGAGGTAGCCTGTGAATCAGCCATCCAAGGCCCAAAAGTGGTTTGAGCTTGAGTGGGAATGGTTCGAGTGTTTGAGTCTGAGTGTGACTATGGTGATTCGGATGTTCAAGTCTGAGTGGACTTGACTGTTTGAGTCTGAGTGTCTGAGTGGACTTAAATTACTTGGATGTCTGAGTGCAAAGGATGATTTGGTAGTTTGAGTCCTAGGGACACCATTCGAGTGGTGTAGAAAAAACTCCAAATGACACAAAATTGATTGAAACAATTACATGTACCACTTATTGCTACACATAGGGTTCTAACTTCATTCAGTAAGCATCAAGGAAGACTCAAGCATACTTGGAACACACGAGTGCAATGACATGATAGATTGCTACTGATGTTGTCCTCTTGACCTGTGACTCTCTCTCTTCTCTAAATAGCTCTCTCTCTCAATATCTCAGTGTCCAAATCAACACTCTCTTCTCCGTTTTTCACCTTTTCTTTCTCCATTTCTTTCTTTACTATATGTTTTCCTTTCTAGGTATTCAAAATATTTTTTTATTTTGTTCTCTATTTCCTTGTATTCTAGTTGTTACAAAGAGTTATCTTTTCTCTCGTTTTTTCTTAGTTCCCAACCCTTAATGCATCCTACTAATGTAAAACTACATACCACTTATCTAACTAATGCTTCTAAATCTTCAAACATCTAAACTATCAAAAAAAGAAGATCAAACACCCTCTGACTCCCTCACTTACTACCTAAAGCAAGCATCGTTTTGAAGATGAACTCCTACTTTGTCACTTGATTTGGAGCATACAAGCACTCAAGCTTGAATCCTTATGTCCCCACAACGGAAACCAAAATATTGATGCTCTAATGAGTACACTGCCAAGATCCACGGGCTACTTTTTACTTCAAGTGTTTCAAGTTGAGAGCTATGGCTACCTCTCACATATCCATGCACACTTTCTCATACACAAGTGTAATGAGCTTACCTTTGAATCTAATTGAGTTTCTACCTCCCACAAATTCACTAGTAGCTCCATGATCCAAGATGCGCTTTCAAGCAAGTTCCATTTCCAAGCTTCAAGCTTCAAGTTCCATAGCCACACGCATGAGAAAATAGAAAGAAGAATAAGATAAAGAGAGGAGAAGAAGAGCTTCTCCAAGGTCCCTCACTCACACACATACACCCTCTCTCTCACACACACTCTCTCTCATACAAAAGGATGAAGCAAGAACCAAGAAATAAGAAGATAGCAAGTTTGGCCACACACCAAGAATGAGCTTCTTCATTCACTTTTTCAATTTTATACATGCCCTACGTCCTCCTTGGGCATCCATCTCCTTTTTGGTTTGGCCTTTGTCCATTCCTCCACTCTTTTTCCTCCAACTTTCTTATTAGTATGGCCTTAACCCATGCCTCTCATTCTTTATTACAACTTGCATGGGAGAGATCCTGCCACTCTTTTACAAAATAAATTACAATGCGCCTTTTGCTCTTTTTAAAAAAATATTAATAAGGTGTGCTTATGCTTATGCACCTCTCTCTTACATTTATAAATTTTTATTGCACTTTGTCTTCAAATTTTTCTTAGTGTGCCTTTGTCTCCCATCTTCCTCTTTCCTTGTTGGGACTATCTTCCACTTTCGATTTTTCAATTTTTCCATCTTAGTTCTTCGAGGGTTAACAAAGTGATTTGTGGAGGTTCAGGTATGATAGGTGGGTCAAGATGGTTCCCTAACCACTTATAGATAAGATCCTTATGAGATCGATGCGGAATACAAAAATACGATAGATTCATCAAAAAAGTTATTCTACACTTTTATTATATTGATCTGGGTCTCAAATAGATAGATGGATTTTTCCTATATTCGACATCTTGGAAATGTGATTCTAGAGAGTTTTTGTGTCCCATAAGCAAAACCCCAAATTGCGATGATCTCTCACATCTAAAAGTGGATAGGTTGCCCACTATTTGGCCCATTCTTTAGTTGCAAGTTTCTCACTCCACTATGCAAATTTCATCCATTAGCCACCTACCATCGGCCATCCAACCCTTGCAAACTATAACAAAACCTTCTTGAAGACCTAGCACCCTATCATCAACTGCCACCTTGCACCCTTGAGCAATATTTGTAGTTTTGGTGATGTTGCCAACTATTTCTTCTCTATTAGCACCTTCCTAGCATCAAGTGATTAATTTTCCTCCACCAACACCTTCCTAGCCTCAGGTGATTAATTTTCAACCTTTCTCCCATGGTACACTATTGCATTTTCTATTTTCTAACCTCTAGACTATTGTGTTTTTATTATCAACCTACTTGCCATCAATATTTAACATGCTCTTATCTACATAAATTGGTGGTTAAAGCACTCAAGATCCATTTCTAGTGGACATCATACTGAAATACTATTCAACTCTATCCTTGAGCATTATGTATACTCTTGTATTCATTTACAACATTGATTCATTCACGTTAGAGCTCTCTTCTATCTTGAAGGCATGATCACCATGTGCTAGAGACATTAGG
This sequence comes from Lygodium microphyllum, assembly GCF_053477565.2. Taxonomy (NCBI): domain Eukaryota; kingdom Viridiplantae; phylum Streptophyta; class Polypodiopsida; order Schizaeales; family Lygodiaceae; genus Lygodium; species Lygodium microphyllum. Next base: position 10,960 of record NW_028229725.1, on the reverse strand, counting down.
TCTTGTGATATGGCCACCTAGTTAGCTTCACCAAAATTATCTACCACTAGTTTAGGGGTCTAGCACCCACAAGTATGAACTCCTCCTACAAGCCAACATCCAAGATCGACATGGCATTCCTTCTACAAGGAATTATCAGGTTGGGATGCTTTTAGCAAGTGAGGGTTAGGGTGATCCTTTCTCTAGTCATCGGTTACTTGGGCTCCTAAATGGGTTCCTAAGTGCCTATCCCCAATGTAATGCTAGTCTCCTTGAAGCTACCAACCAAAGAGAGTGGAAATAAGTAGCATAATCTAATAAAAACAAAGCCTTAAGGATTTGGACATGTGATAGCATTTTCATAACCTAGTTGTGCATGCCCAACTCAGAAAACAAAACAAAATAAAGTTTTGAGTTTTAGGGTTTGCATTAATCACAACACTATCTAAGTTATTGTGTTCCAATCATATTCATGCATTCTATTTTTTCTCAATGAAAACCCTAGCATACCTTCAAAAGTCTACTACGATTTAATTCAACCATGTTTGTGCTTCTTTTTTTTCCCTTTATTTTAGCCTTTCATAAACTACTATTTTTTTCCCTATAGTCTTTCCTTGCTACCCTTGATGTCCACCATAGATCAACATTGTCATGATTATTCAAATTATCCTATCATTATGATTTAAATTAACCTTATCTATCCAAAATTTGCATTGGTGTTCCCCTCTTTCCCTTTGCACTTGATTCAACCCAAAAGGCATGATGATATCATGGTCCCTTTACTATGACACGTTTTCATATCCTCATTTCATATATAGGTGGTTTAATTAAATCAAACTTTTATTTATAAACATACTAAAGAGTATGGTCATATCATGGCTGAGTGTAGGTGCCAAATTGGCAAGCAGGTGGATACATAAGAGGGAGAGAGAATCCTGAGGGAGGAGGTCCATTCTTCTAATCACTCTAGGTCTAATATGAAGAAGCATAGTGACAACTTAGGCAACAATGATAGAGATGTAGCTTGAGTCATAGTTCCATATACTAGTTATCCACTTGTTTGTACTTTCACTTATGTGCCATTGCTTGGTCTAGACTACTTTCATATGTACATACATGTTTCACTCTCACATTATTCTTTATTGTGTTAATCTTATAAACTATTGTTGAAAAACTATAAAGTGTCACTAACTAAGATTGTGAAAAAATTGTAGTACCTACTATGTACTCCTAGCTAAGATGATAAGTAACTAAGATGCTGCAAGGCTATTAATGAAATAGCCCATAGGTCATCATCTATAGCATGACAAATAGTAGACTCTTTTAAAACATCTCCAATCACTCTATATTACTAGTAGGCTATTTTAAAGTAGTGCAATATTATAATAGCACTAGTAAGTTTCTTGTAACATTTGCAACTATCAAGAAGTTTTTTGGACTAGTCCAAATATATAGACCATCACTCCAAATATGTTGGGTCATGGGTAAATGTGAAAAAAAGCTAGACAAATACAAAGGTTTCCAAAAAGGTTTGGCCTCGATGAATTTTCTAATTAACACTTTATTTACCTAATACGTGGCTATTTTCTAGCATGTTGGAAACCAAGTAAATCATGTCTACAACATATGGATACATTATGTAGAAACTTCCTTTAGAGTGAAAACTTCTATGGGCATAAATTATCGAAGAAAGCATGGAGTAGCTAGCCCCTAGATAAAGCAAAAGGTGAACTAGGTATCCTTGATATTCAAGCCTTAGCCATGAAAGTGGTTGCCTTTACTTAGTGGTAGTGTCCTTTCTTAGTGATGGTGTCCTTTCTTTAATAGATTTCTTAGTATTACTGTCTTTGCTGCTACATTTAGTATGAATTTTTTGAGAATTTCATTAATCTAAGAAAACCACATGTTCATTATACTTTTGCATGAGGATTTTTCAATTGTTAAAGTGCTATTTGTATTATCTTTTGTTGTGCAAAGTCTTCAATAAGGGATTCCTTCATCAATATCCAATTTGACTTGTTTGGATAGAATGCTACATGAACCATGTTGCAGATATTCCTTCTAGCAAGGTTTGAATTTCTAAGGATCTTCCATCCTCATTCCATGCATGATAGCTGGAGACATTCTTAAAATGGTCTATCGAACTTAATACATCTTCTATTGGTAGGTTGTTGAATGGTTTTTTAAACTTTTGGATCTATTTTTTAGCCATGTTGTGGTTAACTATGTGACAACACTACAAGGGAATGGGACAATAGCAATGGCCATTTACGATGCAAAAAAGCGGTATCACTATATGCATCGCAAATAATAGCGATGCTAATAGCGACACTGTTCTAAGAAAAAAGTTTTGAAAAACCAAGCATGACATTTGTTGAGAAAACATTTGCAAGAATGAATGAAATAGAGAGCAAGAGAGCTTAAAGCTTTGAGAGGAAGAGGGAGAAAGAGAGAGGGGGGGAGCTCATCACCACCATCACCACCACTACTATTGGAGCGTTTGGGATTGAAAGTCTACCATGGGGGTAAGAGACAGCAAGGTGAAGGGAGATTTAGGGAGAGGAGTAGATGAAAGAGAAGGGACTAAAAAAATAGAAGATGTATAAGAATACTCATAGAGGTGAAGCGTGTCCATTTATTTCTACATTATGAGAAGATAAATGTATTGTAGACAAAAACGTGCATAAAATAATACCTTCCTCTATGCTGCTCAAATGGCCAATCTGATGCTTCCATTGGCTCCGAAAATGGGGGTAAAATACCAAGACACCTCGCCAAAATTCTGCCAGATCACTCCTTTTACGTCTCCCAATTCTTCAGAGTGCTATTCATTGCCTAAAAACTACGACCGCACGTCAGAAATTTTGCCAATCCTTCTTTTTGCATAAAATCCTCCCAAAATGGCTGAAAGCTACAAGCTTTCTTTTACATGTCATCCTATTCTGGAAGTTGTCTCCAGTTTTTGGATTTTTACAAGAGATAATATCTAAAATATCAAAAATTGGCTAAACTTGATTAAAAATCTAGTATTTTTTAACCATCCACACTACAACACTAATACTAATGGCATTGGCTCTCTAGATCAATAAGAAAGCTGCACTCTAGAGTTTTTTACACTATGATTGTGTAGCAGCACAATATCCACCCCTGTTAAAACCTGCACATCCTTCGGCATGTGCTGAATTCTTATGGATCTATAGTGTCAAAAGAAGTATTCTCTGTCATGTCAATGTCTTCATCTTCTACCTCTTCTTCTTCCATATTCTCATGTTCATGCTCATTATTCAACTCCTTCAACTCATATGTTGAAGCCTTCCTATGTTTAAAGAGCTTGATATGTTTTCGAGCCATTGGAATCCTTAGAGTTGTCCCATTTATCTCATTTAATGCATAGGTAGCATTGTCAAAAGCAAAACTTACTACATATGGAACAAACCACTGCTTTGCCATCTTGCGACTTGCGCTATGCTAATTTTCCAAGTTGTTGTCATAAACAAGCACCCAGTCCACTTCCTGTATAGCTCATGGTCGAAGTCTATATCACTTGTCAAACCTCTTTTTGCTCTTGATCCTTGCAATCTTGAGCTTTTTCATGGCCATCTCAATGTTTTCAGGTCTTCTTTCTAACTGTCTAATGTGTAGGACCAGCAACTCTTCTCTATTCAAACCCTCTTCCCCTGGTAGAACACTCCAAGTAGCAATAGTCTCCTCAATAGGCATGATTGGTTGTTGTCTATACATTAACTGAGCAGGCATAAACCCTGTAACTACACTATGAGTGGTCCTATTTGCCCACAAAGAAAAGAGTAATATTCTTGGCCACTCTTTCATCCTATCCTTGCATGACTTTGCTAATGCCTTAATGATAGGCTAATGACCTCTTTCACTTTTTCCATTTGCTTTAGGATTATAGGCTGAAGTTAAAGCTAGCTTGATACCCAATCTGAAAAGAAGTTACAAGCCTCATCTGCATCCAATTCTCCTCTATCTGCAACCACTTTACCAACACAACCATACCTGCAAAAGACTAATTCTTCCAATAAAAACTTGCAAGCTGCTTGAGTAGTCTTTATACTAAGAGCTTGACCTTCCACTTGATTTTTCAAGTCTTCTCGGCAAACTCTTGAATGACTTCATACATCTCTAAAGTGTCAACATGAATAATCTCTTTTTATATCCTCTTTCCAACATTAATTGCTGTAGAAATTTTAGCCATTGTATCGACATCAACTAGCCCTGAAAATAGTCGGAAAATACCTTCATTTGCAGCCATCAAACCACATATCTTTGGCTCTTTTTTAACCCATCCCACATATTTCTTTTCAACCTTGCATATGGCTCAAATATTCTTAAAACTGCCAAGACTATATGCTGTCCATTCCTACAATCTAGACATAAACAAAGTTTTCCCCTTTCTTGGAGTCATAATTATCTTTCTAGAGGCACTGGCATAGCCTCCACTTATGGAAATACTATTTAAAAACCCTTAAACTTGTGCATTAGGTGGCATGGTATTATCCCGCAGTCTATTGTGATTGTGGGGATGATTCACACAAACAGTGAGAAATTATACTACATTTATATTGTCTTTACTCGAAACCTGAGTATATGAAGAATCATTATCCAAGGCTTTTGTTTCCAACCTTGATTCCAAAATATAGGGCTACCCCAAAATCACTAGATAACTACATGAATCCTACACAAAAAAGTGATATTCATCCCTAACATCTCCAATAGTCATGGATACATTTGGACAAGCCACATAAAGTTACCTTGATGAATTGTTTACTTCCCGTATGCGCCATCCCGGATCTACATCAATCGGCCAACCTCAATTCTCATACAAACTGTGTGCCATTAAATTGATTTTGGAACCATGATCTAAGATAGCTGTGAAAGGCGTCTCTCTTTCTTTCACTTTAACAATTGTCTCTGTGGTAGCACGAGCTCAATGAGTTTGTGAATAATGATTACTTGGAATAAAAGGAACATCTTCTTCTTCATGTGCTTGCTGCTACCCATAAGACCAATTTTAGCTTGTTGTCTACACTCCCATTATTTTAAACATCAGCCTACTTCAAATCAGCATTACATCCATCATCATATTCTTGATTCTCTATGTCTTTGTCAACCTGCATCAATGCTTGCAAAACTTCACCATCAAACTATATTTTTCATTTCATCATATCAATGATTACATCATGAAATTCATGCTTTGTGATTCCAAGAACTTGGCTAGGTGTGAATTCCACTCTACTACCAAGTATGTGATCTTCCAATACCCTTTTAAGATTTTTGGCAGTCTCAAGATCCAATTGTAACCTGTAACCAGGTTGCTTGCCCCTTTTCTTTCCTTCTTGTTTCTTCTCTTAAGAGGCATCCTCCCTAATATGCTCAAGTATAGCTTTTTCAACCTCTTTGTGTTGCTCCATTTTACTTCATGTTATGCATTTAGATGGGCTTGAAGAGGAAGGACTAGCAGTGTCCTCATCTCTGCTTCTCTTTTCTTCCATAAGAGCTTCTTGATTATGAGCCTCAGCTAAATAAGCATAGGCTAAAAATGAATCTATTGGTGTACTCCATCATGTTCTCCCTCCTATACTCTGACTTGCATCAACCAATTCAAACTTTTTTTTTGTCCTTTTTCATGCAATGTAGTGCTTGCATCCAAACAAGAGATTTTGCTTCAGCTATGCCTCCTTTATGAGCTTCTTCGTTCCTTTCAATTCTCAACCCATATGTGGCTACATCTATTGCAACAAATGTTGTCCTTGCATCCAAATCTTTCAATCTCTTCAGCATGCCACCATTTCCAAAATTTTGATGTATTGGAAGACCAGTTTTTGTTGCACGTATTTTGCCGTCTTTCCAAAAGACTATCTTTTTTGCTTCCACTTCACGATAGGTTGTAGAGTCTTACTTTTCATGATATAAACTGTCACACCAAATGCATCTCCTCTTGTATCCTTCTTTTTATGATCTTTGGGCTATTGCCCGAGCCTTCTCTTCTACTTTAACATCCAAATTTTTTACCTTTGCTTTGATTTTTGTCAAATTTAGCCTCAAATCATACATGCCTTTGATTAATTCATCCACAAAGCATCACCTTCAAGAATCAACCAACAGGTATAGCTGGCTGTTCCGCCATAGCTACAGGCACCTTGGCTACAATTTCAACCCCCTTCTAAGCACTGGCACGTGTGATTCCTATACCCCATCTTAATTTCATCCACTCTCTCTTTACCAACATATGCACTGCCTCAATTACATTAGCCCAATCTGATTTTACCCCCGTTTTAGAAGAGGCATCTTCTAAATGATTAGTTAGCTTCTCCGTCAAGGCAAGATTTGTACCCTTCAAAAACAAATCAATTTTTTGACTCTCCAATGATTGCTACTCATCAGCATCCAATTGCACATACAAACTTTCAAATTCATGGAGCAAAGATGTAGCAACCAACCCTTTATTGGGCTTTTCAATCTAATCTGTAAATGCCTTTTTAGTTACCAATCCTGCATCTTCCAAGAAAAACTCTTCCCTTAAAGATTCCTTAAAAGTTTCCCAATCAACATCTCTTCTATATAAATCATCAATCCGATCATGCAATGCATGCATGGCCAAACGAGAGAAATATCAACTCCATGTATACTACGGTACCCCATGAAGCAACATCTTTTCCTCATACAATCACATGAAGACTGAAACATTTTGACCCTTAGACTGTTTCAACTCTTGTCCCATTATTTGCAATGCATCCATAGCTAATGAATCAATTCTTTCTACTGCATGTCGAGTGTGCATTTGTTGTTGTAACAACAACTGCTACTATTGTTTTGCAACAAAGCAATGATTTGTTGTAAAGCATCACCACCACTTGAGCCTACAGAATCCCCCATCTTTACACACATGTTGCCAAATTTCGTCGAGTTTACCACTGTTGGAGCATTTGGGGTTGAAAGTCTACCACGGGAGGTAAGAGACAAAAGGGTGAAGGGAGATTCAAGGAGAGAAGTAGATGAAAGAGAAGGGGCTCAAAGAAATAGAAGATCTAGAGAAGAATACTCATAGAGGTAAATCATGTCAATTTTTTTTGCATTATGAGAATATAGACCTCTCGTAGATAGAAATGTGCATAAAATAATACATTTTTTGGGGATAAAGGCACCTCTACCTAGTCGTGCATGTATTACTACATTGATAGTACCTGCCACCACTGCACAATACAGATGGTGGGTGCCTGTCACTATCACTTTATTCTTTATTCTTTTAGTGACATTTTGAATACATGAGACCCAATCACACATTGTGATTGTTGGAATTCCCATTTTGTCTCTCTCTCTCTCTGGTGCGCAGATCGGACACAGGTAGCTCACGTAGTGAATTCCCAAAGGTCCCCAAGAACAAAGTACTCTACTTTTTAGCACAAAAACCAATGTAAAAGCAAGCACGACATGAGACAAGAGACAAATTGGGTTCAATCTCCCCCATGCCTTGTGTGAGCGCTTCACAAAGCATGTATTTAATGTATATTTCCAATCTTTATGCTCAAAAATAGCCCAATTACAAAAATATGACAAGCTTTTAGCTTTTGAGTTTGCTTTCTACCAAAAATAAGAAAATAAAGCTAATGGACGGTGCCCATAAAGTCTGGCACGCCCAATCTCAATGTCCAAATAAAAATAACATATCCAGGCGCATAAGCGCATACAAAATAATAATAAATAATCGATGTCTCTATAGACATAACAAAATATAGGCGTGGCGCCTATCAAAATATAGTCCAAAGATCGAAAACCCGCTAGACTCCAATGCTTTCCTCTGCCACTGTTGCTATGTCTACACATCAACTGAAGCATTCACAATCGTTAGTAAAATAACACAATTAAACCGACAAAAGTGAATACCTAGCAGTCTTCAGCTACATAAATAAATCAACTGGTTAGAAATAAATCCTAACCTTAATTTATTACGAGTGCGCACTCTAAACTCATAAACGTTTATTAATTTAATATGCATTTTGCGGAATCACCCGCTATGGAATCACCCATGTACACACTAAATTAATGAAACGCCCGAAAAGGACAGGCGTCCCCATCAACTTCTCGCACAAAGAATCCTCTTTGCGTATGAGCCCCGGTCATCTAAGTTTACGGAATCCACCGTAAAACCTCACGGAATCCACCGTGGAATATGCCTCCTGGCATCATACCCCCGAGGTGGGATAGCAATTGACCTCAATTGCTATTAGCTCAATGTGGAGCTAACAGAGTGGGGAAAGCATTTAGGTCTCTAGCGTGCATCCATTGTGCTTCCTCTACAGGATGGTTCTTAAATTTCACTAGATATCTAGAATACTTTCGGCCAGTTCTAGTGGTCATGTAATCAGTGTCTATAATGGCTTCTGGTTCAAGTATTTCAGTCTCTTCTTCTAGTAAAGGTGGGTTTTCATAAACAGGGTGGATAGGTAATTGTCCTCTAAATGGTCTCAATAAACTAATATGAAATGTATTATGAATTTTCCAATGAGATGGCAATTCTAACTTGAATGCATTGTCATTAATCTTATGAATGATTCTAAATGGTCCGTAGAATCTAGGGGCTAATTTGACAACTGGATGTCTATCTACACTTTGCAGTCTACGCTTTTCTATTCTAAGCCAAACATAATCATCAACTTTGAAATTCATGGCTTGTCTTTTCTTGTTGGCTTGTTTGGTATATGATTGTTGGGCTTTAGCAATCATATCCTTTACTTCATCAAAAATAGTGTTATGCATAACAGCAATATCATCGGCACTCTGTATTCTATTAGACAAAGATGCAACAGGTGTAGATAATCTATATCCATAAATAACTTCAAAAGGTGCTTTCTTTGTAGATGTGTGTGGTGTATTGTTATATGCAAACTGTAATAAATGTAAATGAGTATCCCATGTCTGAGGTTTAGAGATAGTGTATGCACGTAAAAGATCTAGAATAGTGCTATTTGTGGCTTCTGTTTGTCCATTTGTTTCTGGATGAAATGCAGATGAAAAATCAATCTTTGTGCCTAGATTTGCAAACAGTGTAATCCAGAAATTATTACAAAATCTAGAATCTCTATCTGAAATAATCACTTTCGGCAATCCATGGTTAGTAAAAACAGTTTTCAAAAATAACTGTGCTGCTTGTGATGCTGTTAAAGTTTTCTTACATGCAATGAAATATGCTTGCTTACTAAATCTATCTACAATTGTCCAAATCATGTCATGGTTAGATTTAGTATTTGGTAAGCCAGTAATGAAATCCATAGATATATGTTCCCAAGGTTTAGATGGAATAGATAAAGGCATTAATAATCCATACTGTTTACCATGATGTCTTTTTATTCTTTGACAAATCAGACATTCAGAAACAAAATTAGATACATCTGCATCCATATGCGGCCAATAAAAATCTTCAGTTAACATGCGTAATGTAGAAATGATACCTCTATGACCTTGATATGGGGGACAATGAATTTCATTTAAAACAAAAGATCGGAATGGAATAGTAACACACAGTCTCTTTTCAAAGAACATGAATCCATCATTATATGATAATGAATCAACAGGAATGAAATTATTTTGAACTAATTTTTGCCAATCAGAAATAAAAGTAATATCCTGGTGATATGTGTCTTTCATAGCAATCAAAGAATTAAAAGATATGATAGAAATGTTATGAATTGCAGGTCTTCTACTCAATGCATCGGCAACTACATTTTCTTTTCCAGGTTGGTATTGAATGATAGGATGGAAACTTTGAATGAATGAAGCCCATTTGATATGACGGTCAGAAATTTGGGGCTGGCTAAGTAGATGTCTAATGCTTTGCTGGTCGGTTTTTATCATGAATTCTGAACCCATTAAATAATGCTTCCATTGTTTTAATTCTTGTACAACTGCTAAGAGTTCCTTGTCATAAGTGGAATATTTGAGCTCAGAGGGTTTCAGCTTAGAACTAGAATATGCTATTGGATGGTTGTCTTGCATTAGCACGGCTCCTATTCCTGATCTGCTAGCATCAGTCACAACTAAAAAGAATGGTCTATTAAAGTCAGGCAATTGTAGGACAGGGGCATTGGTCAATGCACGTTTAAGTAAATCAAAGGATTTCTGCTGGTTTTCAGTCCATTGATAAACAATACCTTTCTTAAGAAGTTTGGTCAGTGGTAAAGCAAGTAATGAGAAATTACGTACAAACTTCCTATAGAAACTAGCAAGACCAAGGAATGAGCGTAATTCATGTACATTTTTAGGAATAGGCCAATGCAATATTGCGTCAATTTTCTTAGGATCAACTTTTATTCCTTCTTTTGATACAATATGACCTAGATATTCTATTTCTGTCTTAAAGAATTCACTCTTGTCAGGATTTGCAAACAATTGATTTTCTTTTAGTAATTGAAAAACTAATGATAAATGCTCATAATGCTCTTTTTCACTTTGATTGAACACTAAAATATCATCAAAGAAAACAATCACACAATATTGATATTTTAGAAAAATACGGTTCATCATTCTACTGAAAGTGGCAGGTGTATTAGTTAATCCGAATGGCATAACTAAGAATTCGTAATGGCCAAACTGTGTCCTGAATGCAGTCTTAAATATGTCGGATCTATCTAACCTCACCTGATGATATCCAGATTTAAGGTCAATTTTACTAAATATAGAAGATCCTTGCAGTTTGTCCATAAGGTCATCAACTCTAGGTATAGGATACCTATTCTTTACAGTGATCTTGTTTAATGCTCGGTAGTCAATACACATCCGATAAGTATTATTCTTTTTCTTGACTAAGAGCATAGGTGCACCGAATGGAGAACTGCTAGGTCGAATTAAACCTCTATTTAGTAATTCTTCTACTTGACTCTGGATTTCTTTTTGCTCTATTTGATTGTGCCTATATGGGGCTTTGCAAGGTGGTTGTGTGCCAGGTATTAGGTCAATCTTATGG
>NW_028229724.1:28564-110399 GCF_053477565.2 Lygodium microphyllum | reverse complement strand
CTGTGCAAGACTTTTTAAATGAGTTGTGTTTTATTCGATTGATGAAAATCTCCATTTTAAAAAACATTGTCTATCTCTTTCAAATTATTAAGATTTTTTAATCTCATTTTAATAGTTTACATCTTACTTGAAAGTGCGGACCAATGTTGATCTATTATCATAATAATAGTTTATTAGTTGATCTATTATCGTCTCGCTTAGATAGATATTATATCTAATTAGTTTATATTTATATTTATATAATATAATTTATATAATTATATAATATAATATAATAATAGTAATAACAATGATAATGATAATGATAATGATGATAACGATGATGATGATTGATGTTGTATTGTTTATTAGTTTATTGTTAGTTTATAGTTTATTTATTGTGGTATTATTTTGTTTAGATTAGATATTGTTTTATATTATTGTTGTTGTCATATTGTTTATTATTATTGTTGTATTATTATGTTATTATATTTTTATTATTGTATTTTGATTGATTTAGTTTATTATTATTTTATTAGTATAAATATATATACAAAAAACTAATAATAATAATATAAAATAATGTGAATAGCGATAATATAAAATAATTAGTTATAATTGTAGTGAGTAATGATATAGTTGTAGTGCACCACCTAAAATACCAACTCACTAGTCATTGTGGTGTTGGCTTTGATCCTTGACTGGATTCATCCATTGTGACAAAAAACCTAATCTTCTCTCAACTAGGGAGCCATGAGAATTTGCTTGAAATAATCCAAATGCATCTTGAAGACCCAATTGAGTCTTATGTGTGGGATAAACAAATTGAAACCTCACTCTAGATGCTACTTACTATAGCAAATTCTATGGTAGTCAATCATATGGTCTAATGCATGTTTGTCTAAATTTAATGCATTAGAAGTTAATCTCATGTCATCTAGGATTTTTCACTGTTTCTAATTTTTAATATAAGATAAGAATAGTTGATTTATACCTTGATATTGACGTATGTGTTTTGTGCAGCATGGAGGAAAAAAATGTGTCTGTAGCAAATGTTGTGCAGTGCACTCCCAGTGTGTAAATGAATGTGTACAAAGGGAAAGAGGTTATAACGAAGAAGGCAGTTCGTCATGCACTCAGGCATGTTGGAGGATATGAAAGTTCTATTCATTTTTTGAGAGTCATTCATCGCTTGGATGGGCTTGAGAAGCAAGTAAAGGCACTATTTTGACGTCAAAGGGCTTCAGTTTCTCTTAGTGAGAGCATTGATAGCCGTCTACAAAGGATTGGGAGAATTTTGGAGGAGAAATACGAAGGAAACCTTTGTGATGGGGTGAGGATACAGGATGAGTTGGAAGAAATCAAGGGTTACATAGGGGAGATATATAAACATGTTCGAAAGTATTGGCCATGTATTGGATCCTTGGATATTGATCATGATGAGAAGATGAAAGATCTTATTGACAGTGCTGGTCGTATAGAGGATGGCGTATGTGAGTTAATTGCTCACAAGAATGAAAAAGTTTCCCTTGATGTACAACTTACTTCTTTGAAAGTTTCCCTTAATAGGTTTATGGCAATATTAACCCAGATGAATCATCGTGTGGGATCATTCCCTTTCACTCGAGAGCATTGCCTTTGATGTGCAGTTTGCTTCTTTCAAAGTTTATCTAGATAGGTTTTTGCCAATGTTAACTTGGATGAGCCGTCGTTGCGTAAGCACGTCCTTGAAAATCTCCATTTTGAAAAACATTATCTATCTCTTCCAAATTGAAAATTGCCACATGCTTGATATATATAATCTGTGCAAGACTTTTTAAATGAGTTGTGTTTTATTCGATTGATGAAAATCTCCATTTTAAAAAACATTGTCTATCTCTTTCAAATTATTAAGATTTTTTAATCTCATTTTAATAGTTTACATCTTACTTGAAAGTGCGGACCAATGTTGATCTATTATCATAATAATAGTTTATTAGTTGATCTATTATCGTCTCGCTTAGATAGATATTATATCTAATTAGTTTATATTTATATTTATATAATATAATTTATATAATTATATAATATAATATAATAATAGTAATAACAATGATAATGATAATGATAATGATGATAACGATGATGATGATTGATGTTGTATTGTTTATTAGTTTATTGTTAGTTTATAGTTTATTTATTGTGGTATTATTTTGTTTAGATTAGATATTGTTTTATATTATTGTTGTTGTCATATTGTTTATTATTATTGTTGTATTATTATGTTATTATATTTTTATTATTGTATTTTGATTGATTTAGTTTATTATTATTTTATTAGTATAAATATATATACAAAAAACTAATAATAATAATATAAAATAATGTGAATAGCGATAATATAAAATAATTAGTTATAATTGTAGTGAGTAATGATATAGTTGTAGTGCACCACCTAAAATACCAACTCACTAGTCATTGTGGTGTTGGCTTTGATCCTTGACTGGATTCATCCATTGTGACAAAAAACCTAATCTTCTCTCAACTAGGGAGCCATGAGAATTTGCTTGAAATAATCCAAATGCATCTTGAAGACCCAATTGAGTCTTATGTGTGGGATAAACAAATTGAAACCTCACTCTAGATGCTACTTACTATAGCAAATTCTATGGTAGTCAATCATATGGTCTAATGCATGTTTGTCTAAATTTAATGCATTAGAAGTTAATCTCATGTCATCTAGGATTTTTCACTGTTTCTAATTTTTAATATAAGATAAGAATAGTTGATTTATACCTTGATATTGACGTATGTGTTTTGTGCAGCATGGAGGAAAAAAATGTGTCTGTAGCAAATGTTGTGCAGTGCACTCCCAGTGTGTAAATGAATGTGTACAAAGGGAAAGAGGTTATAACGAAGAAGGCAGTTCGTCATGCACTCAGGCATGTTGGAGGATATGAAAGTTCTATTCATTTTTTGAGAGTCATTCATCGCTTGGATGGGCTTGAGAAGCAAGTAAAGGCACTATTTTGACGTCAAAGGGCTTCAGTTTCTCTTAGTGAGAGCATTGATAGCCGTCTACAAAGGATTGGGAGAATTTTGGAGGAGAAATACGAAGGAAACCTTTGTGATGGGGTGAGGATACAGGATGAGTTGGAAGAAATCAAGGGTTACATAGGGGAGATATATAAACATGTTCGAAAGTATTGGCCATGTATTGGATCCTTGGATATTGATCATGATGAGAAGATGAAAGATCTTATTGACAGTGCTGGTCGTATAGAGGATGGCGTATGTGAGTTAATTGCTCACAAGAATGAAAAAGTTTCCCTTGATGTACAACTTACTTCTTTGAAAGTTTCCCTTAATAGGTTTATGGCAATATTAACCCAGATGAATCATCGTGTGGGATCATTCCCTTTCACTCGAGAGCATTGCCTTTGATGTGCAGTTTGCTTCTTTCAAAGTTTATCTAGATAGGTTTTTGCCAATGTTAACTTGGATGAGCCGTCGTTGCGTAAGCACGTCCTTGAAAATCTCCATTTTGAAAAACATTATCTATCTCTTCCAAATTGAAAATTGCCACATGCTTGATATATATAATCTGTGCAAGACTTTTTAAATGAGTTGTGTTTTATTCGATTGATGAAAATCTCCATTTTAAAAAACATTGTCTATCTCTTTCAAATTATTAAGATTTTTTAATCTCATTTTAATAGTTTACATCTTACTTGAAAGTGCGGACCAATGTTGATCTATTATCATAATAATAGTTTATTAGTTGATCTATTATCGTCTCGCTTAGATAGATATTATATCTAATTAGTTTATATTTATATTTATATAATATAATTTATATAATTATATAATATAATATAATAATAGTAATAACAATGATAATGATAATGATAATGATGATAACGATGATGATGATTGATGTTGTATTGTTTATTAGTTTATTGTTAGTTTATAGTTTATTTATTGTGGTATTATTTTGTTTAGATTAGATATTGTTTTATATTATTGTTGTTGTCATATTGTTTATTATTATTGTTGTATTATTATGTTATTATATTTTTATTATTGTATTTTGATTGATTTAGTTTATTATTATTTTATTAGTATAAATATATATACAAAAAACTAATAATAATAATATAAAATAATGTGAATAGCGATAATATAAAATAATTAGTTATAATTGTAGTGAGTAATGATATAGTTGTAGTGCACCACCTAAAATACCAACTCACTAGTCATTGTGGTGTTGGCTTTGATCCTTGACTGGATTCATCCATTGTGACAAAAAACCTAATCTTCTCTCAACTAGGGAGCCATGAGAATTTGCTTGAAATAATCCAAATGCATCTTGAAGACCCAATTGAGTCTTATGTGTGGGATAAACAAATTGAAACCTCACTCTAGATGCTACTTACTATAGCAAATTCTATGGTAGTCAATCATATGGTCTAATGCATGTTTGTCTAAATTTAATGCATTAGAAGTTAATCTCATGTCATCTAGGATTTTTCACTGTTTCTAATTTTTAATATAAGATAAGAATAGTTGATTTATACCTTGATATTGACGTATGTGTTTTGTGCAGCATGGAGGAAAAAAATGTGTCTGTAGCAAATGTTGTGCAGTGCACTCCCAGTGTGTAAATGAATGTGTACAAAGGGAAAGAGGTTATAACGAAGAAGGCAGTTCGTCATGCACTCAGGCATGTTGGAGGATATGAAAGTTCTATTCATTTTTTGAGAGTCATTCATCGCTTGGATGGGCTTGAGAAGCAAGTAAAGGCACTATTTTGACGTCAAAGGGCTTCAGTTTCTCTTAGTGAGAGCATTGATAGCCGTCTACAAAGGATTGGGAGAATTTTGGAGGAGAAATACGAAGGAAACCTTTGTGATGGGGTGAGGATACAGGATGAGTTGGAAGAAATCAAGGGTTACATAGGGGAGATATATAAACATGTTCGAAAGTATTGGCCATGTATTGGATCCTTGGATATTGATCATGATGAGAAGATGAAAGATCTTATTGACAGTGCTGGTCGTATAGAGGATGGCGTATGTGAGTTAATTGCTCACAAGAATGAAAAAGTTTCCCTTGATGTACAACTTACTTCTTTGAAAGTTTCCCTTAATAGGTTTATGGCAATATTAACCCAGATGAATCATCGTGTGGGATCATTCCCTTTCACTCGAGAGCATTGCCTTTGATGTGCAGTTTGCTTCTTTCAAAGTTTATCTAGATAGGTTTTTGCCAATGTTAACTTGGATGAGCCGTCGTTGCGTAAGCACGTCCTTGAAAATCTCCATTTTGAAAAACATTATCTATCTCTTCCAAATTGAAAATTGCCACATGCTTGATATATATAATCTGTGCAAGACTTTTTAAATGAGTTGTGTTTTATTCGATTGATGAAAATCTCCATTTTAAAAAACATTGTCTATCTCTTTCAAATTATTAAGATTTTTTAATCTCATTTTAATAGTTTACATCTTACTTGAAAGTGCGGACCAATGTTGATCTATTATCATAATAATAGTTTATTAGTTGATCTATTATCGTCTCGCTTAGATAGATATTATATCTAATTAGTTTATATTTATATTTATATAATATAATTTATATAATTATATAATATAATATAATAATAGTAATAACAATGATAATGATAATGATAATGATGATAACGATGATGATGATTGATGTTGTATTGTTTATTAGTTTATTGTTAGTTTATAGTTTATTTATTGTGGTATTATTTTGTTTAGATTAGATATTGTTTTATATTATTGTTGTTGTCATATTGTTTATTATTATTGTTGTATTATTATGTTATTATATTTTTATTATTGTATTTTGATTGATTTAGTTTATTATTATTTTATTAGTATAAATATATATACAAAAAACTAATAATAATAATATAAAATAATGTGAATAGCGATAATATAAAATAATTAGTTATAATTGTAGTGAGTAATGATATAGTTGTAGTGCACCACCTAAAATACCAACTCACTAGTCATTGTGGTGTTGGCTTTGATCCTTGACTGGATTCATCCATTGTGACAAAAAACCTAATCTTCTCTCAACTAGGGAGCCATGAGAATTTGCTTGAAATAATCCAAATGCATCTTGAAGACCCAATTGAGTCTTATGTGTGGGATAAACAAATTGAAACCTCACTCTAGATGCTACTTACTATAGCAAATTCTATGGTAGTCAATCATATGGTCTAATGCATGTTTGTCTAAATTTAATGCATTAGAAGTTAATCTCATGTCATCTAGGATTTTTCACTGTTTCTAATTTTTAATATAAGATAAGAATAGTTGATTTATACCTTGATATTGACGTATGTGTTTTGTGCAGCATGGAGGAAAAAAATGTGTCTGTAGCAAATGTTGTGCAGTGCACTCCCAGTGTGTAAATGAATGTGTACAAAGGGAAAGAGGTTATAACGAAGAAGGCAGTTCGTCATGCACTCAGGCATGTTGGAGGATATGAAAGTTCTATTCATTTTTTGAGAGTCATTCATCGCTTGGATGGGCTTGAGAAGCAAGTAAAGGCACTATTTTGACGTCAAAGGGCTTCAGTTTCTCTTAGTGAGAGCATTGATAGCCGTCTACAAAGGATTGGGAGAATTTTGGAGGAGAAATACGAAGGAAACCTTTGTGATGGGGTGAGGATACAGGATGAGTTGGAAGAAATCAAGGGTTACATAGGGGAGATATATAAACATGTTCGAAAGTATTGGCCATGTATTGGATCCTTGGATATTGATCATGATGAGAAGATGAAAGATCTTATTGACAGTGCTGGTCGTATAGAGGATGGCGTATGTGAGTTAATTGCTCACAAGAATGAAAAAGTTTCCCTTGATGTACAACTTACTTCTTTGAAAGTTTCCCTTAATAGGTTTATGGCAATATTAACCCAGATGAATCATCGTGTGGGATCATTCCCTTTCACTCGAGAGCATTGCCTTTGATGTGCAGTTTGCTTCTTTCAAAGTTTATCTAGATAGGTTTTTGCCAATGTTAACTTGGATGAGCCGTCGTTGCGTAAGCACGTCCTTGAAAATCTCCATTTTGAAAAACATTATCTATCTCTTCCAAATTGAAAATTGCCACATGCTTGATATATATAATCTGTGCAAGACTTTTTAAATGAGTTGTGTTTTATTCGATTGATGAAAATCTCCATTTTAAAAAACATTGTCTATCTCTTTCAAATTATTAAGATTTTTTAATCTCATTTTAATAGTTTACATCTTACTTGAAAGTGCGGACCAATGTTGATCTATTATCATAATAATAGTTTATTAGTTGATCTATTATCGTCTCGCTTAGATAGATATTATATCTAATTAGTTTATATTTATATTTATATAATATAATTTATATAATTATATAATATAATATAATAATAGTAATAACAATGATAATGATAATGATAATGATGATAACGATGATGATGATTGATGTTGTATTGTTTATTAGTTTATTGTTAGTTTATAGTTTATTTATTGTGGTATTATTTTGTTTAGATTAGATATTGTTTTATATTATTGTTGTTGTCATATTGTTTATTATTATTGTTGTATTATTATGTTATTATATTTTTATTATTGTATTTTGATTGATTTAGTTTATTATTATTTTATTAGTATAAATATATATACAAAAAACTAATAATAATAATATAAAATAATGTGAATAGCGATAATATAAAATAATTAGTTATAATTGTAGTGAGTAATGATATAGTTGTAGTGCACCACCTAAAATACCAACTCACTAGTCATTGTGGTGTTGGCTTTGATCCTTGACTGGATTCATCCATTGTGACAAAAAACCTAATCTTCTCTCAACTAGGGAGCCATGAGAATTTGCTTGAAATAATCCAAATGCATCTTGAAGACCCAATTGAGTCTTATGTGTGGGATAAACAAATTGAAACCTCACTCTAGATGCTACTTACTATAGCAAATTCTATGGTAGTCAATCATATGGTCTAATGCATGTTTGTCTAAATTTAATGCATTAGAAGTTAATCTCATGTCATCTAGGATTTTTCACTGTTTCTAATTTTTAATATAAGATAAGAATAGTTGATTTATACCTTGATATTGACGTATGTGTTTTGTGCAGCATGGAGGAAAAAAATGTGTCTGTAGCAAATGTTGTGCAGTGCACTCCCAGTGTGTAAATGAATGTGTACAAAGGGAAAGAGGTTATAACGAAGAAGGCAGTTCGTCATGCACTCAGGCATGTTGGAGGATATGAAAGTTCTATTCATTTTTTGAGAGTCATTCATCGCTTGGATGGGCTTGAGAAGCAAGTAAAGGCACTATTTTGACGTCAAAGGGCTTCAGTTTCTCTTAGTGAGAGCATTGATAGCCGTCTACAAAGGATTGGGAGAATTTTGGAGGAGAAATACGAAGGAAACCTTTGTGATGGGGTGAGGATACAGGATGAGTTGGAAGAAATCAAGGGTTACATAGGGGAGATATATAAACATGTTCGAAAGTATTGGCCATGTATTGGATCCTTGGATATTGATCATGATGAGAAGATGAAAGATCTTATTGACAGTGCTGGTCGTATAGAGGATGGCGTATGTGAGTTAATTGCTCACAAGAATGAAAAAGTTTCCCTTGATGTACAACTTACTTCTTTGAAAGTTTCCCTTAATAGGTTTATGGCAATATTAACCCAGATGAATCATCGTGTGGGATCATTCCCTTTCACTCGAGAGCATTGCCTTTGATGTGCAGTTTGCTTCTTTCAAAGTTTATCTAGATAGGTTTTTGCCAATGTTAACTTGGATGAGCCGTCGTTGCGTAAGCACGTCCTTGAAAATCTCCATTTTGAAAAACATTATCTATCTCTTCCAAATTGAAAATTGCCACATGCTTGATATATATAATCTGTGCAAGACTTTTTAAATGAGTTGTGTTTTATTCGATTGATGAAAATCTCCATTTTAAAAAACATTGTCTATCTCTTTCAAATTATTAAGATTTTTTAATCTCATTTTAATAGTTTACATCTTACTTGAAAGTGCGGACCAATGTTGATCTATTATCATAATAATAGTTTATTAGTTGATCTATTATCGTCTCGCTTAGATAGATATTATATCTAATTAGTTTATATTTATATTTATATAATATAATTTATATAATTATATAATATAATATAATAATAGTAATAACAATGATAATGATAATGATAATGATGATAACGATGATGATGATTGATGTTGTATTGTTTATTAGTTTATTGTTAGTTTATAGTTTATTTATTGTGGTATTATTTTGTTTAGATTAGATATTGTTTTATATTATTGTTGTTGTCATATTGTTTATTATTATTGTTGTATTATTATGTTATTATATTTTTATTATTGTATTTTGATTGATTTAGTTTATTATTATTTTATTAGTATAAATATATATACAAAAAACTAATAATAATAATATAAAATAATGTGAATAGCGATAATATAAAATAATTAGTTATAATTGTAGTGAGTAATGATATAGTTGTAGTGCACCACCTAAAATACCAACTCACTAGTCATTGTGGTGTTGGCTTTGATCCTTGACTGGATTCATCCATTGTGACAAAAAACCTAATCTTCTCTCAACTAGGGAGCCATGAGAATTTGCTTGAAATAATCCAAATGCATCTTGAAGACCCAATTGAGTCTTATGTGTGGGATAAACAAATTGAAACCTCACTCTAGATGCTACTTACTATAGCAAATTCTATGGTAGTCAATCATATGGTCTAATGCATGTTTGTCTAAATTTAATGCATTAGAAGTTAATCTCATGTCATCTAGGATTTTTCACTGTTTCTAATTTTTAATATAAGATAAGAATAGTTGATTTATACCTTGATATTGACGTATGTGTTTTGTGCAGCATGGAGGAAAAAAATGTGTCTGTAGCAAATGTTGTGCAGTGCACTCCCAGTGTGTAAATGAATGTGTACAAAGGGAAAGAGGTTATAACGAAGAAGGCAGTTCGTCATGCACTCAGGCATGTTGGAGGATATGAAAGTTCTATTCATTTTTTGAGAGTCATTCATCGCTTGGATGGGCTTGAGAAGCAAGTAAAGGCACTATTTTGACGTCAAAGGGCTTCAGTTTCTCTTAGTGAGAGCATTGATAGCCGTCTACAAAGGATTGGGAGAATTTTGGAGGAGAAATACGAAGGAAACCTTTGTGATGGGGTGAGGATACAGGATGAGTTGGAAGAAATCAAGGGTTACATAGGGGAGATATATAAACATGTTCGAAAGTATTGGCCATGTATTGGATCCTTGGATATTGATCATGATGAGAAGATGAAAGATCTTATTGACAGTGCTGGTCGTATAGAGGATGGCGTATGTGAGTTAATTGCTCACAAGAATGAAAAAGTTTCCCTTGATGTACAACTTACTTCTTTGAAAGTTTCCCTTAATAGGTTTATGGCAATATTAACCCAGATGAATCATCGTGTGGGATCATTCCCTTTCACTCGAGAGCATTGCCTTTGATGTGCAGTTTGCTTCTTTCAAAGTTTATCTAGATAGGTTTTTGCCAATGTTAACTTGGATGAGCCGTCGTTGCGTAAGCACGTCCTTGAAAATCTCCATTTTGAAAAACATTATCTATCTCTTCCAAATTGAAAATTGCCACATGCTTGATATATATAATCTGTGCAAGACTTTTTAAATGAGTTGTGTTTTATTCGATTGATGAAAATCTCCATTTTAAAAAACATTGTCTATCTCTTTCAAATTATTAAGATTTTTTAATCTCATTTTAATAGTTTACATCTTACTTGAAAGTGCGGACCAATGTTGATCTATTATCATAATAATAGTTTATTAGTTGATCTATTATCGTCTCGCTTAGATAGATATTATATCTAATTAGTTTATATTTATATTTATATAATATAATTTATATAATTATATAATATAATATAATAATAGTAATAACAATGATAATGATAATGATAATGATGATAACGATGATGATGATTGATGTTGTATTGTTTATTAGTTTATTGTTAGTTTATAGTTTATTTATTGTGGTATTATTTTGTTTAGATTAGATATTGTTTTATATTATTGTTGTTGTCATATTGTTTATTATTATTGTTGTATTATTATGTTATTATATTTTTATTATTGTATTTTGATTGATTTAGTTTATTATTATTTTATTAGTATAAATATATATACAAAAAACTAATAATAATAATATAAAATAATGTGAATAGCGATAATATAAAATAATTAGTTATAATTGTAGTGAGTAATGATATAGTTGTAGTGCACCACCTAAAATACCAACTCACTAGTCATTGTGGTGTTGGCTTTGATCCTTGACTGGATTCATCCATTGTGACAAAAAACCTAATCTTCTCTCAACTAGGGAGCCATGAGAATTTGCTTGAAATAATCCAAATGCATCTTGAAGACCCAATTGAGTCTTATGTGTGGGATAAACAAATTGAAACCTCACTCTAGATGCTACTTACTATAGCAAATTCTATGGTAGTCAATCATATGGTCTAATGCATGTTTGTCTAAATTTAATGCATTAGAAGTTAATCTCATGTCATCTAGGATTTTTCACTGTTTCTAATTTTTAATATAAGATAAGAATAGTTGATTTATACCTTGATATTGACGTATGTGTTTTGTGCAGCATGGAGGAAAAAAATGTGTCTGTAGCAAATGTTGTGCAGTGCACTCCCAGTGTGTAAATGAATGTGTACAAAGGGAAAGAGGTTATAACGAAGAAGGCAGTTCGTCATGCACTCAGGCATGTTGGAGGATATGAAAGTTCTATTCATTTTTTGAGAGTCATTCATCGCTTGGATGGGCTTGAGAAGCAAGTAAAGGCACTATTTTGACGTCAAAGGGCTTCAGTTTCTCTTAGTGAGAGCATTGATAGCCGTCTACAAAGGATTGGGAGAATTTTGGAGGAGAAATACGAAGGAAACCTTTGTGATGGGGTGAGGATACAGGATGAGTTGGAAGAAATCAAGGGTTACATAGGGGAGATATATAAACATGTTCGAAAGTATTGGCCATGTATTGGATCCTTGGATATTGATCATGATGAGAAGATGAAAGATCTTATTGACAGTGCTGGTCGTATAGAGGATGGCGTATGTGAGTTAATTGCTCACAAGAATGAAAAAGTTTCCCTTGATGTACAACTTACTTCTTTGAAAGTTTCCCTTAATAGGTTTATGGCAATATTAACCCAGATGAATCATCGTGTGGGATCATTCCCTTTCACTCGAGAGCATTGCCTTTGATGTGCAGTTTGCTTCTTTCAAAGTTTATCTAGATAGGTTTTTGCCAATGTTAACTTGGATGAGCCGTCGTTGCGTAAGCACGTCCTTGAAAATCTCCATTTTGAAAAACATTATCTATCTCTTCCAAATTGAAAATTGCCACATGCTTGATATATATAATCTGTGCAAGACTTTTTAAATGAGTTGTGTTTTATTCGATTGATGAAAATCTCCATTTTAAAAAACATTGTCTATCTCTTTCAAATTATTAAGATTTTTTAATCTCATTTTAATAGTTTACATCTTACTTGAAAGTGCGGACCAATGTTGATCTATTATCATAATAATAGTTTATTAGTTGATCTATTATCGTCTCGCTTAGATAGATATTATATCTAATTAGTTTATATTTATATTTATATAATATAATTTATATAATTATATAATATAATATAATAATAGTAATAACAATGATAATGATAATGATAATGATGATAACGATGATGATGATTGATGTTGTATTGTTTATTAGTTTATTGTTAGTTTATAGTTTATTTATTGTGGTATTATTTTGTTTAGATTAGATATTGTTTTATATTATTGTTGTTGTCATATTGTTTATTATTATTGTTGTATTATTATGTTATTATATTTTTATTATTGTATTTTGATTGATTTAGTTTATTATTATTTTATTAGTATAAATATATATACAAAAAACTAATAATAATAATATAAAATAATGTGAATAGCGATAATATAAAATAATTAGTTATAATTGTAGTGAGTAATGATATAGTTGTAGTGCACCACCTAAAATACCAACTCACTAGTCATTGTGGTGTTGGCTTTGATCCTTGACTGGATTCATCCATTGTGACAAAAAACCTAATCTTCTCTCAACTAGGGAGCCATGAGAATTTGCTTGAAATAATCCAAATGCATCTTGAAGACCCAATTGAGTCTTATGTGTGGGATAAACAAATTGAAACCTCACTCTAGATGCTACTTACTATAGCAAATTCTATGGTAGTCAATCATATGGTCTAATGCATGTTTGTCTAAATTTAATGCATTAGAAGTTAATCTCATGTCATCTAGGATTTTTCACTGTTTCTAATTTTTAATATAAGATAAGAATAGTTGATTTATACCTTGATATTGACGTATGTGTTTTGTGCAGCATGGAGGAAAAAAATGTGTCTGTAGCAAATGTTGTGCAGTGCACTCCCAGTGTGTAAATGAATGTGTACAAAGGGAAAGAGGTTATAACGAAGAAGGCAGTTCGTCATGCACTCAGGCATGTTGGAGGATATGAAAGTTCTATTCATTTTTTGAGAGTCATTCATCGCTTGGATGGGCTTGAGAAGCAAGTAAAGGCACTATTTTGACGTCAAAGGGCTTCAGTTTCTCTTAGTGAGAGCATTGATAGCCGTCTACAAAGGATTGGGAGAATTTTGGAGGAGAAATACGAAGGAAACCTTTGTGATGGGGTGAGGATACAGGATGAGTTGGAAGAAATCAAGGGTTACATAGGGGAGATATATAAACATGTTCGAAAGTATTGGCCATGTATTGGATCCTTGGATATTGATCATGATGAGAAGATGAAAGATCTTATTGACAGTGCTGGTCGTATAGAGGATGGCGTATGTGAGTTAATTGCTCACAAGAATGAAAAAGTTTCCCTTGATGTACAACTTACTTCTTTGAAAGTTTCCCTTAATAGGTTTATGGCAATATTAACCCAGATGAATCATCGTGTGGGATCATTCCCTTTCACTCGAGAGCATTGCCTTTGATGTGCAGTTTGCTTCTTTCAAAGTTTATCTAGATAGGTTTTTGCCAATGTTAACTTGGATGAGCCGTCGTTGCGTAAGCACGTCCTTGAAAATCTCCATTTTGAAAAACATTATCTATCTCTTCCAAATTGAAAATTGCCACATGCTTGATATATATAATCTGTGCAAGACTTTTTAAATGAGTTGTGTTTTATTCGATTGATGAAAATCTCCATTTTAAAAAACATTGTCTATCTCTTTCAAATTATTAAGATTTTTTAATCTCATTTTAATAGTTTACATCTTACTTGAAAGTGCGGACCAATGTTGATCTATTATCATAATAATAGTTTATTAGTTGATCTATTATCGTCTCGCTTAGATAGATATTATATCTAATTAGTTTATATTTATATTTATATAATATAATTTATATAATTATATAATATAATATAATAATAGTAATAACAATGATAATGATAATGATAATGATGATAACGATGATGATGATTGATGTTGTATTGTTTATTAGTTTATTGTTAGTTTATAGTTTATTTATTGTGGTATTATTTTGTTTAGATTAGATATTGTTTTATATTATTGTTGTTGTCATATTGTTTATTATTATTGTTGTATTATTATGTTATTATATTTTTATTATTGTATTTTGATTGATTTAGTTTATTATTATTTTATTAGTATAAATATATATACAAAAAACTAATAATAATAATATAAAATAATGTGAATAGCGATAATATAAAATAATTAGTTATAATTGTAGTGAGTAATGATATAGTTGTAGTGCACCACCTAAAATACCAACTCACTAGTCATTGTGGTGTTGGCTTTGATCCTTGACTGGATTCATCCATTGTGACAAAAAACCTAATCTTCTCTCAACTAGGGAGCCATGAGAATTTGCTTGAAATAATCCAAATGCATCTTGAAGACCCAATTGAGTCTTATGTGTGGGATAAACAAATTGAAACCTCACTCTAGATGCTACTTACTATAGCAAATTCTATGGTAGTCAATCATATGGTCTAATGCATGTTTGTCTAAATTTAATGCATTAGAAGTTAATCTCATGTCATCTAGGATTTTTCACTGTTTCTAATTTTTAATATAAGATAAGAATAGTTGATTTATACCTTGATATTGACGTATGTGTTTTGTGCAGCATGGAGGAAAAAAATGTGTCTGTAGCAAATGTTGTGCAGTGCACTCCCAGTGTGTAAATGAATGTGTACAAAGGGAAAGAGGTTATAACGAAGAAGGCAGTTCGTCATGCACTCAGGCATGTTGGAGGATATGAAAGTTCTATTCATTTTTTGAGAGTCATTCATCGCTTGGATGGGCTTGAGAAGCAAGTAAAGGCACTATTTTGACGTCAAAGGGCTTCAGTTTCTCTTAGTGAGAGCATTGATAGCCGTCTACAAAGGATTGGGAGAATTTTGGAGGAGAAATACGAAGGAAACCTTTGTGATGGGGTGAGGATACAGGATGAGTTGGAAGAAATCAAGGGTTACATAGGGGAGATATATAAACATGTTCGAAAGTATTGGCCATGTATTGGATCCTTGGATATTGATCATGATGAGAAGATGAAAGATCTTATTGACAGTGCTGGTCGTATAGAGGATGGCGTATGTGAGTTAATTGCTCACAAGAATGAAAAAGTTTCCCTTGATGTACAACTTACTTCTTTGAAAGTTTCCCTTAATAGGTTTTTGGCAATATTAACCCAGATGAATCATCGTGTGGGATCATTCCCTTTCACTCGAGAGCATTGCCTTTGATGTGCAGTTTGCTTCTTTCAAAGTTTATCTAGATAGGTTTTTGCCAATGTTAACTTGGATGAGCCGTCGTTGCGTAAGCACGTCCTTGAAAATCTCCATTTTGAAAAACATTATCTATCTCTTCCAAATTGAAAATTGCCACATGCTTGATATATATAATCTGTGCAAGACTTTTTAAATGAGTTGTGTTTTATTCGATTGATGAAAATCTCCATTTTAAAAAACATTGTCTATCTCTTTCAAATTATTAAGATTTTTTAATCTCATTTTAATAGTTTACATCTTACTTGAAAGTGCGGACCAATGTTGATCTATTATCATAATAATAGTTTATTAGTTGATCTATTATCGTCTCGCTTAGATAGATATTATATCTAATTAGTTTATATTTATATTTATATAATATAATTTATATAATTATATAATATAATATAATAATAGTAATAACAATGATAATGATAATGATAATGATGATAACGATGATGATGATTGATGTTGTATTGTTTATTAGTTTATTGTTAGTTTATAGTTTATTTATTGTGGTATTATTTTGTTTAGATTAGATATTGTTTTATATTATTGTTGTTGTCATATTGTTTATTATTATTGTTGTATTATTATGTTATTATATTTTTATTATTGTATTTTGATTGATTTAGTTTATTATTATTTTATTAGTATAAATATATATACAAAAAACTAATAATAATAATATAAAATAATGTGAATAGCGATAATATAAAATAATTAGTTATAATTGTAGTGAGTAATGATATAGTTGTAGTGCACCACCTAAAATACCAACTCACTAGTCATTGTGGTGTTGGCTTTGATCCTTGACTGGATTCATCCATTGTGACAAAAAACCTAATCTTCTCTCAACTAGGGAGCCATGAGAATTTGCTTGAAATAATCCAAATGCATCTTGAAGACCCAATTGAGTCTTATGTGTGGGATAAACAAATTGAAACCTCACTCTAGATGCTACTTACTATAGCAAATTCTATGGTAGTCAATCATATGGTCTAATGCATGTTTGTCTAAATTTAATGCATTAGAAGTTAATCTCATGTCATCTAGGATTTTTCACTGTTTCTAATTTTTAATATAAGATAAGAATAGTTGATTTATACCTTGATATTGACGTATGTGTTTTGTGCAGCATGGAGGAAAAAAATGTGTCTGTAGCAAATGTTGTGCAGTGCACTCCCAGTGTGTAAATGAATGTGTACAAAGGGAAAGAGGTTATAACGAAGAAGGCAGTTCGTCATGCACTCAGGCATGTTGGAGGATATGAAAGTTCTATTCATTTTTTGAGAGTCATTCATCGCTTGGATGGGCTTGAGAAGCAAGTAAAGGCACTATTTTGACGTCAAAGGGCTTCAGTTTCTCTTAGTGAGAGCATTGATAGCCGTCTACAAAGGATTGGGAGAATTTTGGAGGAGAAATACGAAGGAAACCTTTGTGATGGGGTGAGGATACAGGATGAGTTGGAAGAAATCAAGGGTTACATAGGGGAGATATATAAACATGTTCGAAAGTATTGGCCATGTATTGGATCCTTGGATATTGATCATGATGAGAAGATGAAAGATCTTATTGACAGTGCTGGTCGTATAGAGGATGGCGTATGTGAGTTAATTGCTCACAAGAATGAAAAAGTTTCCCTTGATGTACAACTTACTTCTTTGAAAGTTTCCCTTAATAGGTTTATGGCAATATTAACCCAGATGAATCATCGTGTGGGATCATTCCCTTTCACTCGAGAGCATTGCCTTTGATGTGCAGTTTGCTTCTTTCAAAGTTTATCTAGATAGGTTTTTGCCAATGTTAACTTGGATGAGCCGTCGTTGCGTAAGCACGTCCTTGAAAATCTCCATTTTGAAAAACATTATCTATCTCTTCCAAATTGAAAATTGCCACATGCTTGATATATATAATCTGTGCAAGACTTTTTAAATGAGTTGTGTTTTATTCGATTGATGAAAATCTCCATTTTAAAAAACATTGTCTATCTCTTTCAAATTATTAAGATTTTTTAATCTCATTTTAATAGTTTACATCTTACTTGAAAGTGCGGACCAATGTTGATCTATTATCATAATAATAGTTTATTAGTTGATCTATTATCGTCTCGCTTAGATAGATATTATATCTAATTAGTTTATATTTATATTTATATAATATAATTTATATAATTATATAATATAATATAATAATAGTAATAACAATGATAATGATAATGATAATGATGATAACGATGATGATGATTGATGTTGTATTGTTTATTAGTTTATTGTTAGTTTATAGTTTATTTATTGTGGTATTATTTTGTTTAGATTAGATATTGTTTTATATTATTGTTGTTGTCATATTGTTTATTATTATTGTTGTATTATTATGTTATTATATTTTTATTATTGTATTTTGATTGATTTAGTTTATTATTATTTTATTAGTATAAATATATATACAAAAAACTAATAATAATAATATAAAATAATGTGAATAGCGATAATATAAAATAATTAGTTATAATTGTAGTGAGTAATGATATAGTTGTAGTGCACCACCTAAAAT
The DNA here is from genome assembly GCF_053477565.2 of Lygodium microphyllum. Lineage (NCBI taxonomy): Eukaryota > Viridiplantae > Streptophyta > Polypodiopsida > Schizaeales > Lygodiaceae > Lygodium > Lygodium microphyllum. The sequence continues at coordinate 91,950 of NW_028229724.1, read as the reverse complement.
ACCAACTCACTAGTCATTGTGGTGTTGGCTTTGATCCTTGACTGGATTCATCCATTGTGACAAAAAACCTAATCTTCTCTCAACTAGGGAGCCATGAGAATTTGCTTGAAATAATCCAAATGCATCTTGAAGACCCAATTGAGTCTTATGTGTGGGATAAACAAATTGAAACCTCACTCTAGATGCTACTTACTATAGCAAATTCTATGGTAGTCAATCATATGGTCTAATGCATGTTTGTCTAAATTTAATGCATTAGAAGTTAATCTCATGTCATCTAGGATTTTTCACTGTTTCTAATTTTTAATATAAGATAAGAATAGTTGATTTATACCTTGATATTGACGTATGTGTTTTGTGCAGCATGGAGGAAAAAAATGTGTCTGTAGCAAATGTTGTGCAGTGCACTCCCAGTGTGTAAATGAATGTGTACAAAGGGAAAGAGGTTATAACGAAGAAGGCAGTTCGTCATGCACTCAGGCATGTTGGAGGATATGAAAGTTCTATTCATTTTTTGAGAGTCATTCATCGCTTGGATGGGCTTGAGAAGCAAGTAAAGGCACTATTTTGACGTCAAAGGGCTTCAGTTTCTCTTAGTGAGAGCATTGATAGCCGTCTACAAAGGATTGGGAGAATTTTGGAGGAGAAATACGAAGGAAACCTTTGTGATGGGGTGAGGATACAGGATGAGTTGGAAGAAATCAAGGGTTACATAGGGGAGATATATAAACATGTTCGAAAGTATTGGCCATGTATTGGATCCTTGGATATTGATCATGATGAGAAGATGAAAGATCTTATTGACAGTGCTGGTCGTATAGAGGATGGCGTATGTGAGTTAATTGCTCACAAGAATGAAAAAGTTTCCCTTGATGTACAACTTACTTCTTTGAAAGTTTCCCTTAATAGGTTTTTGGCAATATTAACCCAGATGAATCATCGTGTGGGATCATTCCCTTTCACTCGAGAGCATTGCCTTTGATGTGCAGTTTGCTTCTTTCAAAGTTTATCTAGATAGGTTTTTGCCAATGTTAACTTGGATGAGCCGTCGTTGCGTAAGCACGTCCTTGAAAATCTCCATTTTGAAAAACATTATCTATCTCTTCCAAATTGAAAATTGCCACATGCTTGATATATATAATCTGTGCAAGACTTTTTAAATGAGTTGTGTTTTATTCGATTGATGAAAATCTCCATTTTAAAAAACATTGTCTATCTCTTTCAAATTATTAAGATTTTTTAATCTCATTTTAATAGTTTACATCTTACTTGAAAGTGCGGACCAATGTTGATCTATTATCATAATAATAGTTTATTAGTTGATCTATTATCGTCTCGCTTAGATAGATATTATATCTAATTAGTTTATATTTATATTTATATAATATAATTTATATAATTATATAATATAATATAATAATAGTAATAACAATGATAATGATAATGATAATGATGATAACGATGATGATGATTGATGTTGTATTGTTTATTAGTTTATTGTTAGTTTATAGTTTATTTATTGTGGTATTATTTTGTTTAGATTAGATATTGTTTTATATTATTGTTGTTGTCATATTGTTTATTATTATTGTTGTATTATTATGTTATTATATTTTTATTATTGTATTTTGATTGATTTAGTTTATTATTATTTTATTAGTATAAATATATATACAAAAAACTAATAATAATAATATAAAATAATGTGAATAGCGATAATATAAAATAATTAGTTATAATTGTAGTGAGTAATGATATAGTTGTAGTGCACCACCTAAAATACCAACTCACTAGTCATTGTGGTGTTGGCTTTGATCCTTGACTGGATTCATCCATTGTGACAAAAAACCTAATCTTCTCTCAACTAGGGAGCCATGAGAATTTGCTTGAAATAATCCAAATGCATCTTGAAGACCCAATTGAGTCTTATGTGTGGGATAAACAAATTGAAACCTCACTCTAGATGCTACTTACTATAGCAAATTCTATGGTAGTCAATCATATGGTCTAATGCATGTTTGTCTAAATTTAATGCATTAGAAGTTAATCTCATGTCATCTAGGATTTTTCACTGTTTCTAATTTTTAATATAAGATAAGAATAGTTGATTTATACCTTGATATTGACGTATGTGTTTTGTGCAGCATGGAGGAAAAAAATGTGTCTGTAGCAAATGTTGTGCAGTGCACTCCCAGTGTGTAAATGAATGTGTACAAAGGGAAAGAGGTTATAACGAAGAAGGCAGTTCGTCATGCACTCAGGCATGTTGGAGGATATGAAAGTTCTATTCATTTTTTGAGAGTCATTCATCGCTTGGATGGGCTTGAGAAGCAAGTAAAGGCACTATTTTGACGTCAAAGGGCTTCAGTTTCTCTTAGTGAGAGCATTGATAGCCGTCTACAAAGGATTGGGAGAATTTTGGAGGAGAAATACGAAGGAAACCTTTGTGATGGGGTGAGGATACAGGATGAGTTGGAAGAAATCAAGGGTTACATAGGGGAGATATATAAACATGTTCGAAAGTATTGGCCATGTATTGGATCCTTGGATATTGATCATGATGAGAAGATGAAAGATCTTATTGACAGTGCTGGTCGTATAGAGGATGGCGTATGTGAGTTAATTGCTCACAAGAATGAAAAAGTTTCCCTTGATGTACAACTTACTTCTTTGAAAGTTTCCCTTAATAGGTTTTTGGCAATATTAACCCAGATGAATCATCGTGTGGGATCATTCCCTTTCACTCGAGAGCATTGCCTTTGATGTGCAGTTTGCTTCTTTCAAAGTTTATCTAGATAGGTTTTTGCCAATGTTAACTTGGATGAGCCGTCGTTGCGTAAGCACGTCCTTGAAAATCTCCATTTTGAAAAACATTATCTATCTCTTCCAAATTGAAAATTGCCACATGCTTGATATATATAATCTGTGCAAGACTTTTTAAATGAGTTGTGTTTTATTCGATTGATGAAAATCTCCATTTTAAAAAACATTGTCTATCTCTTTCAAATTATTAAGATTTTTTAATCTCATTTTAATAGTTTACATCTTACTTGAAAGTGCGGACCAATGTTGATCTATTATCATAATAATAGTTTATTAGTTGATCTATTATCGTCTCGCTTAGATAGATATTATATCTAATTAGTTTATATTTATATTTATATAATATAATTTATATAATTATATAATATAATATAATAATAGTAATAACAATGATAATGATAATGATAATGATGATAACGATGATGATGATTGATGTTGTATTGTTTATTAGTTTATTGTTAGTTTATAGTTTATTTATTGTGGTATTATTTTGTTTAGATTAGATATTGTTTTATATTATTGTTGTTGTCATATTGTTTATTATTATTGTTGTATTATTATGTTATTATATTTTTATTATTGTATTTTGATTGATTTAGTTTATTATTATTTTATTAGTATAAATATATATACAAAAAACTAATAATAATAATATAAAATAATGTGAATAGCGATAATATAAAATAATTAGTTATAATTGTAGTGAGTAATGATATAGTTGTAGTGCACCACCTAAAATACCAACTCACTAGTCATTGTGGTGTTGGCTTTGATCCTTGACTGGATTCATCCATTGTGACAAAAAACCTAATCTTCTCTCAACTAGGGAGCCATGAGAATTTGCTTGAAATAATCCAAATGCATCTTGAAGACCCAATTGAGTCTTATGTGTGGGATAAACAAATTGAAACCTCACTCTAGATGCTACTTACTATAGCAAATTCTATGGTAGTCAATCATATGGTCTAATGCATGTTTGTCTAAATTTAATGCATTAGAAGTTAATCTCATGTCATCTAGGATTTTTCACTGTTTCTAATTTTTAATATAAGATAAGAATAGTTGATTTATACCTTGATATTGACGTATGTGTTTTGTGCAGCATGGAGGAAAAAAATGTGTCTGTAGCAAATGTTGTGCAGTGCACTCCCAGTGTGTAAATGAATGTGTACAAAGGGAAAGAGGTTATAACGAAGAAGGCAGTTCGTCATGCACTCAGGCATGTTGGAGGATATGAAAGTTCTATTCATTTTTTGAGAGTCATTCATCGCTTGGATGGGCTTGAGAAGCAAGTAAAGGCACTATTTTGACGTCAAAGGGCTTCAGTTTCTCTTAGTGAGAGCATTGATAGCCGTCTACAAAGGATTGGGAGAATTTTGGAGGAGAAATACGAAGGAAACCTTTGTGATGGGGTGAGGATACAGGATGAGTTGGAAGAAATCAAGGGTTACATAGGGGAGATATATAAACATGTTCGAAAGTATTGGCCATGTATTGGATCCTTGGATATTGATCATGATGAGAAGATGAAAGATCTTATTGACAGTGCTGGTCGTATAGAGGATGGCGTATGTGAGTTAATTGCTCACAAGAATGAAAAAGTTTCCCTTGATGTACAACTTACTTCTTTGAAAGTTTCCCTTAATAGGTTTTTGGCAATATTAACCCAGATGAATCATCGTGTGGGATCATTCCCTTTCACTCGAGAGCATTGCCTTTGATGTGCAGTTTGCTTCTTTCAAAGTTTATCTAGATAGGTTTTTGCCAATGTTAACTTGGATGAGCCGTCGTTGCGTAAGCACGTCCTTGAAAATCTCCATTTTGAAAAACATTATCTATCTCTTCCAAATTGAAAATTGCCACATGCTTGATATATATAATCTGTGCAAGACTTTTTAAATGAGTTGTGTTTTATTCGATTGATGAAAATCTCCATTTTAAAAAACATTGTCTATCTCTTTCAAATTATTAAGATTTTTTAATCTCATTTTAATAGTTTACATCTTACTTGAAAGTGCGGACCAATGTTGATCTATTATCATAATAATAGTTTATTAGTTGATCTATTATCGTCTCGCTTAGATAGATATTATATCTAATTAGTTTATATTTATATTTATATAATATAATTTATATAATTATATAATATAATATAATAATAGTAATAACAATGATAATGATAATGATAATGATGATAACGATGATGATGATTGATGTTGTATTGTTTATTAGTTTATTGTTAGTTTATAGTTTATTTATTGTGGTATTATTTTGTTTAGATTAGATATTGTTTTATATTATTGTTGTTGTCATATTGTTTATTATTATTGTTGTATTATTATGTTATTATATTTTTATTATTGTATTTTGATTGATTTAGTTTATTATTATTTTATTAGTATAAATATATATACAAAAAACTAATAATAATAATATAAAATAATGTGAATAGCGATAATATAAAATAATTAGTTATAATTGTAGTGAGTAATGATATAGTTGTAGTGCACCACCTAAAATACCAACTCACTAGTCATTGTGGTGTTGGCTTTGATCCTTGACTGGATTCATCCATTGTGACAAAAAACCTAATCTTCTCTCAACTAGGGAGCCATGAGAATTTGCTTGAAATAATCCAAATGCATCTTGAAGACCCAATTGAGTCTTATGTGTGGGATAAACAAATTGAAACCTCACTCTAGATGCTACTTACTATAGCAAATTCTATGGTAGTCAATCATATGGTCTAATGCATGTTTGTCTAAATTTAATGCATTAGAAGTTAATCTCATGTCATCTAGGATTTTTCACTGTTTCTAATTTTTAATATAAGATAAGAATAGTTGATTTATACCTTGATATTGACGTATGTGTTTTGTGCAGCATGGAGGAAAAAAATGTGTCTGTAGCAAATGTTGTGCAGTGCACTCCCAGTGTGTAAATGAATGTGTACAAAGGGAAAGAGGTTATAACGAAGAAGGCAGTTCGTCATGCACTCAGGCATGTTGGAGGATATGAAAGTTCTATTCATTTTTTGAGAGTCATTCATCGCTTGGATGGGCTTGAGAAGCAAGTAAAGGCACTATTTTGACGTCAAAGGGCTTCAGTTTCTCTTAGTGAGAGCATTGATAGCCGTCTACAAAGGATTGGGAGAATTTTGGAGGAGAAATACGAAGGAAACCTTTGTGATGGGGTGAGGATACAGGATGAGTTGGAAGAAATCAAGGGTTACATAGGGGAGATATATAAACATGTTCGAAAGTATTGGCCATGTATTGGATCCTTGGATATTGATCATGATGAGAAGATGAAAGATCTTATTGACAGTGCTGGTCGTATAGAGGATGGCGTATGTGAGTTAATTGCTCACAAGAATGAAAAAGTTTCCCTTGATGTACAACTTACTTCTTTGAAAGTTTCCCTTAATAGGTTTTTGGCAATATTAACCCAGATGAATCATCGTGTGGGATCATTCCCTTTCACTCGAGAGCATTGCCTTTGATGTGCAGTTTGCTTCTTTCAAAGTTTATCTAGATAGGTTTTTGCCAATGTTAACTTGGATGAGCCGTCGTTGCGTAAGCACGTCCTTGAAAATCTCCATTTTGAAAAACATTATCTATCTCTTCCAAATTGAAAATTGCCACATGCTTGATATATATAATCTGTGCAAGACTTTTTAAATGAGTTGTGTTTTATTCGATTGATGAAAATCTCCATTTTAAAAAACATTGTCTATCTCTTTCAAATTATTAAGATTTTTTAATCTCATTTTAATAGTTTACATCTTACTTGAAAGTGCGGACCAATGTTGATCTATTATCATAATAATAGTTTATTAGTTGATCTATTATCGTCTCGCTTAGATAGATATTATATCTAATTAGTTTATATTTATATTTATATAATATAATTTATATAATTATATAATATAATATAATAATAGTAATAACAATGATAATGATAATGATAATGATGATAACGATGATGATGATTGATGTTGTATTGTTTATTAGTTTATTGTTAGTTTATAGTTTATTTATTGTGGTATTATTTTGTTTAGATTAGATATTGTTTTATATTATTGTTGTTGTCATATTGTTTATTATTATTGTTGTATTATTATGTTATTATATTTTTATTATTGTATTTTGATTGATTTAGTTTATTATTATTTTATTAGTATAAATATATATACAAAAAACTAATAATAATAATATAAAATAATGTGAATAGCGATAATATAAAATAATTAGTTATAATTGTAGTGAGTAATGATATAGTTGTAGTGCACCACCTAAAATACCAACTCACTAGTCATTGTGGTGTTGGCTTTGATCCTTGACTGGATTCATCCATTGTGACAAAAAACCTAATCTTCTCTCAACTAGGGAGCCATGAGAATTTGCTTGAAATAATCCAAATGCATCTTGAAGACCCAATTGAGTCTTATGTGTGGGATAAACAAATTGAAACCTCACTCTAGATGCTACTTACTATAGCAAATTCTATGGTAGTCAATCATATGGTCTAATGCATGTTTGTCTAAATTTAATGCATTAGAAGTTAATCTCATGTCATCTAGGATTTTTCACTGTTTCTAATTTTTAATATAAGATAAGAATAGTTGATTTATACCTTGATATTGACGTATGTGTTTTGTGCAGCATGGAGGAAAAAAATGTGTCTGTAGCAAATGTTGTGCAGTGCACTCCCAGTGTGTAAATGAATGTGTACAAAGGGAAAGAGGTTATAACGAAGAAGGCAGTTCGTCATGCACTCAGGCATGTTGGAGGATATGAAAGTTCTATTCATTTTTTGAGAGTCATTCATCGCTTGGATGGGCTTGAGAAGCAAGTAAAGGCACTATTTTGACGTCAAAGGGCTTCAGTTTCTCTTAGTGAGAGCATTGATAGCCGTCTACAAAGGATTGGGAGAATTTTGGAGGAGAAATACGAAGGAAACCTTTGTGATGGGGTGAGGATACAGGATGAGTTGGAAGAAATCAAGGGTTACATAGGGGAGATATATAAACATGTTCGAAAGTATTGGCCATGTATTGGATCCTTGGATATTGATCATGATGAGAAGATGAAAGATCTTATTGACAGTGCTGGTCGTATAGAGGATGGCGTATGTGAGTTAATTGCTCACAAGAATGAAAAAGTTTCCCTTGATGTACAACTTACTTCTTTGAAAGTTTCCCTTAATAGGTTTTTGGCAATATTAACCCAGATGAATCATCGTGTGGGATCATTCCCTTTCACTCGAGAGCATTGCCTTTGATGTGCAGTTTGCTTCTTTCAAAGTTTATCTAGATAGGTTTTTGCCAATGTTAACTTGGATGAGCCGTCGTTGCGTAAGCACGTCCTTGAAAATCTCCATTTTGAAAAACATTATCTATCTCTTCCAAATTGAAAATTGCCACATGCTTGATATATATAATCTGTGCAAGACTTTTTAAATGAGTTGTGTTTTATTCGATTGATGAAAATCTCCATTTTAAAAAACATTGTCTATCTCTTTCAAATTATTAAGATTTTTTAATCTCATTTTAATAGTTTACATCTTACTTGAAAGTGCGGACCAATGTTGATCTATTATCATAATAATAGTTTATTAGTTGATCTATTATCGTCTCGCTTAGATAGATATTATATCTAATTAGTTTATATTTATATTTATATAATATAATTTATATAATTATATAATATAATATAATAATAGTAATAACAATGATAATGATAATGATAATGATGATAACGATGATGATGATTGATGTTGTATTGTTTATTAGTTTATTGTTAGTTTATAGTTTATTTATTGTGGTATTATTTTGTTTAGATTAGATATTGTTTTATATTATTGTTGTTGTCATATTGTTTATTATTATTGTTGTATTATTATGTTATTATATTTTTATTATTGTATTTTGATTGATTTAGTTTATTATTATTTTATTAGTATAAATATATATACAAAAAACTAATAATAATAATATAAAATAATGTGAATAGCGATAATATAAAATAATTAGTTATAATTGTAGTGAGTAATGATATAGTTGTAGTGCACCACCTAAAATACCAACTCACTAGTCATTGTGGTGTTGGCTTTGATCCTTGACTGGATTCATCCATTGTGACAAAAAACCTAATCTTCTCTCAACTAGGGAGCCATGAGAATTTGCTTGAAATAATCCAAATGCATCTTGAAGACCCAATTGAGTCTTATGTGTGGGATAAACAAATTGAAACCTCACTCTAGATGCTACTTACTATAGCAAATTCTATGGTAGTCAATCATATGGTCTAATGCATGTTTGTCTAAATTTAATGCATTAGAAGTTAATCTCATGTCATCTAGGATTTTTCACTGTTTCTAATTTTTAATATAAGATAAGAATAGTTGATTTATACCTTGATATTGACGTATGTGTTTTGTGCAGCATGGAGGAAAAAAATGTGTCTGTAGCAAATGTTGTGCAGTGCACTCCCAGTGTGTAAATGAATGTGTACAAAGGGAAAGAGGTTATAACGAAGAAGGCAGTTCGTCATGCACTCAGGCATGTTGGAGGATATGAAAGTTCTATTCATTTTTTGAGAGTCATTCATCGCTTGGATGGGCTTGAGAAGCAAGTAAAGGCACTATTTTGACGTCAAAGGGCTTCAGTTTCTCTTAGTGAGAGCATTGATAGCCGTCTACAAAGGATTGGGAGAATTTTGGAGGAGAAATACGAAGGAAACCTTTGTGATGGGGTGAGGATACAGGATGAGTTGGAAGAAATCAAGGGTTACATAGGGGAGATATATAAACATGTTCGAAAGTATTGGCCATGTATTGGATCCTTGGATATTGATCATGATGAGAAGATGAAAGATCTTATTGACAGTGCTGGTCGTATAGAGGATGGCGTATGTGAGTTAATTGCTCACAAGAATGAAAAAGTTTCCCTTGATGTACAACTTACTTCTTTGAAAGTTTCCCTTAATAGGTTTTTGGCAATATTAACCCAGATGAATCATCGTGTGGGATCATTCCCTTTCACTCGAGAGCATTGCCTTTGATGTGCAGTTTGCTTCTTTCAAAGTTTATCTAGATAGGTTTTTGCCAATGTTAACTTGGATGAGCCGTCGTTGCGTAAGCACGTCCTTGAAAATCTCCATTTTGAAAAACATTATCTATCTCTTCCAAATTGAAAATTGCCACATGCTTGATATATATAATCTGTGCAAGACTTTTTAAATGAGTTGTGTTTTATTCGATTGATGAAAATCTCCATTTTAAAAAACATTGTCTATCTCTTTCAAATTATTAAGATTTTTTAATCTCATTTTAATAGTTTACATCTTACTTGAAAGTGCGGACCAATGTTGATCTATTATCATAATAATAGTTTATTAGTTGATCTATTATCGTCTCGCTTAGATAGATATTATATCTAATTAGTTTATATTTATATTTATATAATATAATTTATATAATTATATAATATAATATAATAATAGTAATAACAATGATAATGATAATGATAATGATGATAACGATGATGATGATTGATGTTGTATTGTTTATTAGTTTATTGTTAGTTTATAGTTTATTTATTGTGGTATTATTTTGTTTAGATTAGATATTGTTTTATATTATTGTTGTTGTCATATTGTTTATTATTATTGTTGTATTATTATGTTATTATATTTTTATTATTGTATTTTGATTGATTTAGTTTATTATTATTTTATTAGTATAAATATATATACAAAAAACTAATAATAATAATATAAAATAATGTGAATAGCGATAATATAAAATAATTAGTTATAATTGTAGTGAGTAATGATATAGTTGTAGTGCACCACCTAAAATACCAACTCACTAGTCATTGTGGTGTTGGCTTTGATCCTTGACTGGATTCATCCATTGTGACAAAAAACCTAATCTTCTCTCAACTAGGGAGCCATGAGAATTTGCTTGAAATAATCCAAATGCATCTTGAAGACCCAATTGAGTCTTATGTGTGGGATAAACAAATTGAAACCTCACTCTAGATGCTACTTACTATAGCAAATTCTATGGTAGTCAATCATATGGTCTAATGCATGTTTGTCTAAATTTAATGCATTAGAAGTTAATCTCATGTCATCTAGGATTTTTCACTGTTTCTAATTTTTAATATAAGATAAGAATAGTTGATTTATACCTTGATATTGACGTATGTGTTTTGTGCAGCATGGAGGAAAAAAATGTGTCTGTAGCAAATGTTGTGCAGTGCACTCCCAGTGTGTAAATGAATGTGTACAAAGGGAAAGAGGTTATAACGAAGAAGGCAGTTCGTCATGCACTCAGGCATGTTGGAGGATATGAAAGTTCTATTCATTTTTTGAGAGTCATTCATCGCTTGGATGGGCTTGAGAAGCAAGTAAAGGCACTATTTTGACGTCAAAGGGCTTCAGTTTCTCTTAGTGAGAGCATTGATAGCCGTCTACAAAGGATTGGGAGAATTTTGGAGGAGAAATACGAAGGAAACCTTTGTGATGGGGTGAGGATACAGGATGAGTTGGAAGAAATCAAGGGTTACATAGGGGAGATATATAAACATGTTCGAAAGTATTGGCCATGTATTGGATCCTTGGATATTGATCATGATGAGAAGATGAAAGATCTTATTGACAGTGCTGGTCGTATAGAGGATGGCGTATGTGAGTTAATTGCTCACAAGAATGAAAAAGTTTCCCTTGATGTACAACTTACTTCTTTGAAAGTTTCCCTTAATAGGTTTATGGCAATATTAACCCAGATGAATCATCGTGTGGGATCATTCCCTTTCACTCGAGAGCATTGCCTTTGATGTGCAGTTTGCTTCTTTCAAAGTTTATCTAGATAGGTTTTTGCCAATGTTAACTTGGATGAGCCGTCGTTGCGTAAGCACGTCCTTGAAAATCTCCATTTTGAAAAACATTATCTATCTCTTCCAAATTGAAAATTGCCACATGCTTGATATATATAATCTGTGCAAGACTTTTTAAATGAGTTGTGTTTTATTCGATTGATGAAAATCTCCATTTTAAAAAACATTGTCTATCTCTTTCAAATTATTAAGATTTTTTAATCTCATTTTAATAGTTTACATCTTACTTGAAAGTGCGGACCAATGTTGATCTATTATCATAATAATAGTTTATTAGTTGATCTATTATCGTCTCGCTTAGATAGATATTATATCTAATTAGTTTATATTTATATTTATATAATATAATTTATATAATTATATAATATAATATAATAATAGTAATAACAATGATAATGATAATGATAATGATGATAACGATGATGATGATTGATGTTGTATTGTTTATTAGTTTATTGTTAGTTTATAGTTTATTTATTGTGGTATTATTTTGTTTAGATTAGATATTGTTTTATATTATTGTTGTTGTCATATTGTTTATTATTATTATTATATTATTATGTTATTATATTTTTATTATTGTATTTTGATTGATTTAGTTTATTATTATTTTATTAGTATAAATATATATACAAAAAACTAATAATAATAATATAAAATAATGTGAATAGCGATAATATAAAATAATTAGTTATAATTGTAGTGAGTAATGATATAGTTGTAGTGCACCACCTAAAATACCAACTCACTAGTCATTGTGGTGTTGGCTTTGATCCTTGACTGGATTCATCCATTGTGACAAAAAACCTAATCTTCTCTCAACTAGGGAGCCATGAGAATTTGCTTGAAATAATCCAAATGCATCTTGAAGACCCAATTGAGTCTTATGTGTGGGATAAACAAATTGAAACCTCACTCTAGATGCTACTTACTATAGCAAATTCTATGGTAGTCAATCATATGGTCTAATGCATGTTTGTCTAAATTTAATGCATTAGAAGTTAATCTCATGTCATCTAGGATTTTTCACTGTTTCTAATTTTTAATATAAGATAAGAATAGTTGATTTATACCTTGATATTGACGTATGTGTTTTGTGCAGCATGGAGGAAAAAAATGTGTCTGTAGCAAATGTTGTGCAGTGCACTCCCAGTGTGTAAATGAATGTGTACAAAGGGAAAGAGGTTATAACGAAGAAGGCAGTTCGTCATGCACTCAGGCATGTTGGAGGATATGAAAGTTCTATTCATTTTTTGAGAGTCATTCATCGCTTGGATGGGCTTGAGAAGCAAGTAAAGGCACTATTTTGACGTCAAAGGGCTTCAGTTTCTCTTAGTGAGAGCATTGATAGCCGTCTACAAAGGATTGGGAGAATTTTGGAGGAGAAATACGAAGGAAACCTTTGTGATGGGGTGAGGATACAGGATGAGTTGGAAGAAATCAAGGGTTACATAGGGGAGATATATAAACATGTTCGAAAGTATTGGCCATGTATTGGATCCTTGGATATTGATCATGATGAGAAGATGAAAGATCTTATTGACAGTGCTGGTCGTATAGAGGATGGCGTATGTGAGTTAATTGCTCACAAGAATGAAAAAGTTTCCCTTGATGTACAACTTACTTCTTTGAAAGTTTCCCTTAATAGGTTTATGGCAATATTAACCCAGATGAATCATCGTGTGGGATCATTCCCTTTCACTCGAGAGCATTGCCTTTGATGTGCAGTTTGCTTCTTTCAAAGTTTATCTAGATAGGTTTTTGCCAATGTTAACTTGGATGAGCCGTCGTTGCGTAAGCACGTCCTTGAAAATCTCCATTTTGAAAAACATTATCTATCTCTTCCAAATTGAAAATTGCCACATGCTTGATATATATAATCTGTGCAAGACTTTTTAAATGAGTTGTGTTTTATTCGATTGATGAAAATCTCCATTTTAAAAAACATTGTCTATCTCTTTCAAATTATTAAGATTTTTTAATCTCATTTTAATAGTTTACATCTTACTTGAAAGTGCGGACCAATGTTGATCTATTATCATAATAATAGTTTATTAGTTGATCTATTATCGTCTCGCTTAGATAGATATTATATCTAATTAGTTTATATTTATATTTATATAATATAATTTATATAATTATATAATATAATATAATAATAGTAATAACAATGATAATGATAATGATAATGATGATAACGATGATGATGATTGATGTTGTATTGTTTATTAGTTTATTGTTAGTTTATAGTTTATTTATTGTGGTATTATTTTGTTTAGATTAGATATTGTTTTATATTATTGTTGTTGTCATATTGTTTATTATTATTATTATATTATTATGTTATTATATTTTTATTATTGTATTTTGATTGATTTAGTTTATTATTATTTTATTAGTATAAATATATATACAAAAAACTAATAATAATAATATAAAATAATGTGAATAGCGATAATATAAAATAATTAGTTATAATTGTAGTGAGTAATGATATAGTTGTAGTGCACCACCTAAAATACCAACTCACTAGTCATTGTGGTGTTGGCTTTGATCCTTGACTGGATTCATCCATTGTGACAAAAAACCTAATCTTCTCTCAACTAGGGAGCCATGAGAATTTGCTTGAAATAATCCAAATGCATCTTGAAGACCCAATTGAGTCTTATGTGTGGGATAAACAAATTGAAACCTCACTCTAGATGCTACTTACTATAGCAAATTCTATGGTAGTCAATCATATGGTCTAATGCATGTTTGTCTAAATTTAATGCATTAGAAGTTAATCTCATGTCATCTAGGATTTTTCACTGTTTCTAATTTTTAATATAAGATAAGAATAGTTGATTTATACCTTGATATTGACGTATGTGTTTTGTGCAGCATGGAGGAAAAAAATGTGTCTGTAGCAAATGTTGTGCAGTGCACTCCCAGTGTGTAAATGAATGTGTACAAAGGGAAAGAGGTTATAACGAAGAAGGCAGTTCGTCATGCACTCAGGCATGTTGGAGGATATGAAAGTTCTATTCATTTTTTGAGAGTCATTCATCGCTTGGATGGGCTTGAGAAGCAAGTAAAGGCACTATTTTGACGTCAAAGGGCTTCAGTTTCTCTTAGTGAGAGCATTGATAGCCGTCTACAAAGGATTGGGAGAATTTTGGAGGAGAAATACGAAGGAAACCTTTGTGATGGGGTGAGGATACAGGATGAGTTGGAAGAAATCAAGGGTTACATAGGGGAGATATATAAACATGTTCGAAAGTATTGGCCATGTATTGGATCCTTGGATATTGATCATGATGAGAAGATGAAAGATCTTATTGACAGTGCTGGTCGTATAGAGGATGGCGTATGTGAGTTAATTGCTCACAAGAATGAAAAAGTTTCCCTTGATGTACAACTTACTTCTTTGAAAGTTTCCCTTAATAGGTTTATGGCAATATTAACCCAGATGAATCATCGTGTGGGATCATTCCCTTTCACTCGAGAGCATTGCCTTTGATGTGCAGTTTGCTTCTTTCAAAGTTTATCTAGATAGGTTTTTGCCAATGTTAACTTGGATGAGCCGTCGTTGCGTAAGCACGTCCTTGAAAATCTCCATTTTGAAAAACATTATCTATCTCTTCCAAATTGAAAATTGCCACATGCTTGATATATATAATCTGTGCAAGACTTTTTAAATGAGTTGTGTTTTATTCGATTGATGAAAATCTCCATTTTAAAAAACATTGTCTATCTCTTTCAAATTATTAAGATTTTTTAATCTCATTTTAATAGTTTACATCTTACTTGAAAGTGCGGACCAATGTTGATCTATTATCATAATAATAGTTTATTAGTTGATCTATTATCGTCTCGCTTAGATAGATATTATATCTAATTAGTTTATATTTATATTTATATAATATAATTTATATAATTATATAATATAATATAATAATAGTAATAACAATGATAATGATAATGATAATGATGATAACGATGATGATGATTGATGTTGTATTGTTTATTAGTTTATTGTTAGTTTATAGTTTATTTATTGTGGTATTATTTTGTTTAGATTAGATATTGTTTTATATTATTGTTGTTGTCATATTGTTTATTATTATTATTATATTATTATGTTATTATATTTTTATTATTGTATTTTGATTGATTTAGTTTATTATTATTTTATTAGTATAAATATATATACAAAAAACTAATAATAATAATATAAAATAATGTGAATAGCGATAATATAAAATAATTAGTTATAATTGTAGTGAGTAATGATATAGTTGTAGTGCACCACCTAAAATACCAACTCACTAGTCATTGTGGTGTTGGCTTTGATCCTTGACTGGATTCATCCATTGTGACAAAAAACCTAATCTTCTCTCAACTAGGGAGCCATGAGAATTTGCTTGAAATAATCCAAATGCATCTTGAAGACCCAATTGAGTCTTATGTGTGGGATAAACAAATTGAAACCTCACTCTAGATGCTACTTACTATAGCAAATTCTATGGTAGTCAATCATATGGTCTAATGCATGTTTGTCTAAATTTAATGCATTAGAAGTTAATCTCATGTCATCTAGGATTTTTCACTGTTTCTAATTTTTAATATAAGATAAGAATAGTTGATTTATACCTTGATATTGACGTATGTGTTTTGTGCAGCATGGAGGAAAAAAATGTGTCTGTAGCAAATGTTGTGCAGTGCACTCCCAGTGTGTAAATGAATGTGTACAAAGGGAAAGAGGTTATAACGAAGAAGGCAGTTCGTCATGCACTCAGGCATGTTGGAGGATATGAAAGTTCTATTCATTTTTTGAGAGTCATTCATCGCTTGGATGGGCTTGAGAAGCAAGTAAAGGCACTATTTTGACGTCAAAGGGCTTCAGTTTCTCTTAGTGAGAGCATTGATAGCCGTCTACAAAGGATTGGGAGAATTTTGGAGGAGAAATACGAAGGAAACCTTTGTGATGGGGTGAGGATACAGGATGAGTTGGAAGAAATCAAGGGTTACATAGGGGAGATATATAAACATGTTCGAAAGTATTGGCCATGTATTGGATCCTTGGATATTGATCATGATGAGAAGATGAAAGATCTTATTGACAGTGCTGGTCGTATAGAGGATGGCGTATGTGAGTTAATTGCTCACAAGAATGAAAAAGTTTCCCTTGATGTACAACTTACTTCTTTGAAAGTTTCCCTTAATAGGTTTATGGCAATATTAACCCAGATGAATCATCGTGTGGGATCATTCCCTTTCACTCGAGAGCATTGCCTTTGATGTGCAGTTTGCTTCTTTCAAAGTTTATCTAGATAGGTTTTTGCCAATGTTAACTTGGATGAGCCGTCGTTGCGTAAGCACGTCCTTGAAAATCTCCATTTTGAAAAACATTATCTATCTCTTCCAAATTGAAAATTGCCACATGCTTGATATATATAATCTGTGCAAGACTTTTTAAATGAGTTGTGTTTTATTCGATTGATGAAAATCTCCATTTTAAAAAACATTGTCTATCTCTTTCAAATTATTAAGATTTTTTAATCTCATTTTAATAGTTTACATCTTACTTGAAAGTGCGGACCAATGTTGATCTATTATCATAATAATAGTTTATTAGTTGATCTATTATCGTCTCGCTTAGATAGATATTATATCTAATTAGTTTATATTTATATTTATATAATATAATTTATATAATTATATAATATAATATAATAATAGTAATAACAATGATAATGATAATGATAATGATGATAACGATGATGATGATTGATGTTGTATTGTTTATTAGTTTATTGTTAGTTTATAGTTTATTTATTGTGGTATTATTTTGTTTAGATTAGATATTGTTTTATATTATTGTTGTTGTCATATTGTTTATTATTATTATTATATTATTATGTTATTATATTTTTATTATTGTATTTTGATTGATTTAGTTTATTATTATTTTATTAGTATAAATATATATACAAAAAACTAATAATAATAATATAAAATAATGTGAATAGCGATAATATAAAATAATTAGTTATAATTGTAGTGAGTAATGATATAGTTGTAGTGCACCACCTAAAATACCAACTCACTAGTCATTGTGGTGTTGGCTTTGATCCTTGACTGGATTCATCCATTGTGACAAAAAACCTAATCTTCTCTCAACTAGGGAGCCATGAGAATTTGCTTGAAATAATCCAAATGCATCTTGAAGACCCAATTGAGTCTTATGTGTGGGATAAACAAATTGAAACCTCACTCTAGATGCTACTTACTATAGCAAATTCTATGGTAGTCAATCATATGGTCTAATGCATGTTTGTCTAAATTTAATGCATTAGAAGTTAATCTCATGTCATCTAGGATTTTTCACTGTTTCTAATTTTTAATATAAGATAAGAATAGTTGATTTATACCTTGATATTGACGTATGTGTTTTGTGCAGCATGGAGGAAAAAAATGTGTCTGTAGCAAATGTTGTGCAGTGCACTCCCAGTGTGTAAATGAATGTGTACAAAGGGAAAGAGGTTATAACGAAGAAGGCAGTTCGTCATGCACTCAGGCATGTTGGAGGATATGAAAGTTCTATTCATTTTTTGAGAGTCATTCATCGCTTGGATGGGCTTGAGAAGCAAGTAAAGGCACTATTTTGACGTCAAAGGGCTTCAGTTTCTCTTAGTGAGAGCATTGATAGCCGTCTACAAAGGATTGGGAGAATTTTGGAGGAGAAATACGAAGGAAACCTTTGTGATGGGGTGAGGATACAGGATGAGTTGGAAGAAATCAAGGGTTACATAGGGGAGATATATAAACATGTTCGAAAGTATTGGCCATGTATTGGATCCTTGGATATTGATCATGATGAGAAGATGAAAGATCTTATTGACAGTGCTGGTCGTATAGAGGATGGCGTATGTGAGTTAATTGCTCACAAGAATGAAAAAGTTTCCCTTGATGTACAACTTACTTCTTTGAAAGTTTCCCTTAATAGGTTTATGGCAATATTAACCCAGATGAATCATCGTGTGGGATCATTCCCTTTCACTCGAGAGCATTGCCTTTGATGTGCAGTTTGCTTCTTTCAAAGTTTATCTAGATAGGTTTTTGCCAATGTTAACTTGGATGAGCCGTCGTTGCGTAAGCACGTCCTTGAAAATCTCCATTTTGAAAAACATTATCTATCTCTTCCAAATTGAAAATTGCCACATGCTTGATATATATAATCTGTGCAAGACTTTTTAAATGAGTTGTGTTTTATTCGATTGATGAAAATCTCCATTTTAAAAAACATTGTCTATCTCTTTCAAATTATTAAGATTTTTTAATCTCATTTTAATAGTTTACATCTTACTTGAAAGTGCGGACCAATGTTGATCTATTATCATAATAATAGTTTATTAGTTGATCTATTATCGTCTCGCTTAGATAGATATTATATCTAATTAGTTTATATTTATATTTATATAATATAATTTATATAATTATATAATATAATATAATAATAGTAATAACAATGATAATGATAATGATAATGATGATAACGATGATGATGATTGATGTTGTATTGTTTATTAGTTTATTGTTAGTTTATAGTTTATTTATTGTGGTATTATTTTGTTTAGATTAGATATTGTTTTATATTATTGTTGTTGTCATATTGTTTATTATTATTATTATATTATTATGTTATTATATTTTTATTATTGTATTTTGATTGATTTAGTTTATTATTATTTTATTAGTATAAATATATATACAAAAAACTAATAATAATAATATAAAATAATGTGAATAGCGATAATATAAAATAATTAGTTATAATTGTAGTGAGTAATGATATAGTTGTAGTGCACCACCTAAAATACCAACTCACTAGTCATTGTGGTGTTGGCTTTGATCCTTGACTGGATTCATCCATTGTGACAAAAAACCTAATCTTCTCTCAACTAGGGAGCCATGAGAATTTGCTTGAAATAATCCAAATGCATCTTGAAGACCCAATTGAGTCTTATGTGTGGGATAAACAAATTGAAACCTCACTCTAGATGCTACTTACTATAGCAAATTCTATGGTAGTCAATCATATGGTCTAATGCATGTTTGTCTAAATTTAATGCATTAGAAGTTAATCTCATGTCATCTAGGATTTTTCACTGTTTCTAATTTTTAATATAAGATAAGAATAGTTGATTTATACCTTGATATTGACGTATGTGTTTTGTGCAGCATGGAGGAAAAAAATGTGTCTGTAGCAAATGTTGTGCAGTGCACTCCCAGTGTGTAAATGAATGTGTACAAAGGGAAAGAGGTTATAACGAAGAAGGCAGTTCGTCATGCACTCAGGCATGTTGGAGGATATGAAAGTTCTATTCATTTTTTGAGAGTCATTCATCGCTTGGATGGGCTTGAGAAGCAAGTAAAGGCACTATTTTGACGTCAAAGGGCTTCAGTTTCTCTTAGTGAGAGCATTGATAGCCGTCTACAAAGGATTGGGAGAATTTTGGAGGAGAAATACGAAGGAAACCTTTGTGATGGGGTGAGGATACAGGATGAGTTGGAAGAAATCAAGGGTTACATAGGGGAGATATATAAACATGTTCGAAAGTATTGGCCATGTATTGGATCCTTGGATATTGATCATGATGAGAAGATGAAAGATCTTATTGACAGTGCT
This sequence comes from Lygodium microphyllum, assembly GCF_053477565.2. Lineage (NCBI taxonomy): Eukaryota > Viridiplantae > Streptophyta > Polypodiopsida > Schizaeales > Lygodiaceae > Lygodium > Lygodium microphyllum. The sequence continues at coordinate 71,548 of NW_028229724.1, read as the reverse complement.
GGTCGTATAGAGGATGGCGTATGTGAGTTAATTGCTCACAAGAATGAAAAAGTTTCCCTTGATGTACAACTTACTTCTTTGAAAGTTTCCCTTAATAGGTTTATGGCAATATTAACCCAGATGAATCATCGTGTGGGATCATTCCCTTTCACTCGAGAGCATTGCCTTTGATGTGCAGTTTGCTTCTTTCAAAGTTTATCTAGATAGGTTTTTGCCAATGTTAACTTGGATGAGCCGTCGTTGCGTAAGCACGTCCTTGAAAATCTCCATTTTGAAAAACATTATCTATCTCTTCCAAATTGAAAATTGCCACATGCTTGATATATATAATCTGTGCAAGACTTTTTAAATGAGTTGTGTTTTATTCGATTGATGAAAATCTCCATTTTAAAAAACATTGTCTATCTCTTTCAAATTATTAAGATTTTTTAATCTCATTTTAATAGTTTACATCTTACTTGAAAGTGCGGACCAATGTTGATCTATTATCATAATAATAGTTTATTAGTTGATCTATTATCGTCTCGCTTAGATAGATATTATATCTAATTAGTTTATATTTATATTTATATAATATAATTTATATAATTATATAATATAATATAATAATAGTAATAACAATGATAATGATAATGATAATGATGATAACGATGATGATGATTGATGTTGTATTGTTTATTAGTTTATTGTTAGTTTATAGTTTATTTATTGTGGTATTATTTTGTTTAGATTAGATATTGTTTTATATTATTGTTGTTGTCATATTGTTTATTATTATTATTATATTATTATGTTATTATATTTTTATTATTGTATTTTGATTGATTTAGTTTATTATTATTTTATTAGTATAAATATATATACAAAAAACTAATAATAATAATATAAAATAATGTGAATAGCGATAATATAAAATAATTAGTTATAATTGTAGTGAGTAATGATATAGTTGTAGTGCACCACCTAAAATACCAACTCACTAGTCATTGTGGTGTTGGCTTTGATCCTTGACTGGATTCATCCATTGTGACAAAAAACCTAATCTTCTCTCAACTAGGGAGCCATGAGAATTTGCTTGAAATAATCCAAATGCATCTTGAAGACCCAATTGAGTCTTATGTGTGGGATAAACAAATTGAAACCTCACTCTAGATGCTACTTACTATAGCAAATTCTATGGTAGTCAATCATATGGTCTAATGCATGTTTGTCTAAATTTAATGCATTAGAAGTTAATCTCATGTCATCTAGGATTTTTCACTGTTTCTAATTTTTAATATAAGATAAGAATAGTTGATTTATACCTTGATATTGACGTATGTGTTTTGTGCAGCATGGAGGAAAAAAATGTGTCTGTAGCAAATGTTGTGCAGTGCACTCCCAGTGTGTAAATGAATGTGTACAAAGGGAAAGAGGTTATAACGAAGAAGGCAGTTCGTCATGCACTCAGGCATGTTGGAGGATATGAAAGTTCTATTCATTTTTTGAGAGTCATTCATCGCTTGGATGGGCTTGAGAAGCAAGTAAAGGCACTATTTTGACGTCAAAGGGCTTCAGTTTCTCTTAGTGAGAGCATTGATAGCCGTCTACAAAGGATTGGGAGAATTTTGGAGGAGAAATACGAAGGAAACCTTTGTGATGGGGTGAGGATACAGGATGAGTTGGAAGAAATCAAGGGTTACATAGGGGAGATATATAAACATGTTCGAAAGTATTGGCCATGTATTGGATCCTTGGATATTGATCATGATGAGAAGATGAAAGATCTTATTGACAGTGCTGGTCGTATAGAGGATGGCGTATGTGAGTTAATTGCTCACAAGAATGAAAAAGTTTCCCTTGATGTACAACTTACTTCTTTGAAAGTTTCCCTTAATAGGTTTATGGCAATATTAACCCAGATGAATCATCGTGTGGGATCATTCCCTTTCACTCGAGAGCATTGCCTTTGATGTGCAGTTTGCTTCTTTCAAAGTTTATCTAGATAGGTTTTTGCCAATGTTAACTTGGATGAGCCGTCGTTGCGTAAGCACGTCCTTGAAAATCTCCATTTTGAAAAACATTATCTATCTCTTCCAAATTGAAAATTGCCACATGCTTGATATATATAATCTGTGCAAGACTTTTTAAATGAGTTGTGTTTTATTCGATTGATGAAAATCTCCATTTTAAAAAACATTGTCTATCTCTTTCAAATTATTAAGATTTTTTAATCTCATTTTAATAGTTTACATCTTACTTGAAAGTGCGGACCAATGTTGATCTATTATCATAATAATAGTTTATTAGTTGATCTATTATCGTCTCGCTTAGATAGATATTATATCTAATTAGTTTATATTTATATTTATATAATATAATTTATATAATTATATAATATAATATAATAATAGTAATAACAATGATAATGATAATGATAATGATGATAACGATGATGATGATTGATGTTGTATTGTTTATTAGTTTATTGTTAGTTTATAGTTTATTTATTGTGGTATTATTTTGTTTAGATTAGATATTGTTTTATATTATTGTTGTTGTCATATTGTTTATTATTATTATTATATTATTATGTTATTATATTTTTATTATTGTATTTTGATTGATTTAGTTTATTATTATTTTATTAGTATAAATATATATACAAAAAACTAATAATAATAATATAAAATAATGTGAATAGCGATAATATAAAATAATTAGTTATAATTGTAGTGAGTAATGATATAGTTGTAGTGCACCACCTAAAATACCAACTCACTAGTCATTGTGGTGTTGGCTTTGATCCTTGACTGGATTCATCCATTGTGACAAAAAACCTAATCTTCTCTCAACTAGGGAGCCATGAGAATTTGCTTGAAATAATCCAAATGCATCTTGAAGACCCAATTGAGTCTTATGTGTGGGATAAACAAATTGAAACCTCACTCTAGATGCTACTTACTATAGCAAATTCTATGGTAGTCAATCATATGGTCTAATGCATGTTTGTCTAAATTTAATGCATTAGAAGTTAATCTCATGTCATCTAGGATTTTTCACTGTTTCTAATTTTTAATATAAGATAAGAATAGTTGATTTATACCTTGATATTGACGTATGTGTTTTGTGCAGCATGGAGGAAAAAAATGTGTCTGTAGCAAATGTTGTGCAGTGCACTCCCAGTGTGTAAATGAATGTGTACAAAGGGAAAGAGGTTATAACGAAGAAGGCAGTTCGTCATGCACTCAGGCATGTTGGAGGATATGAAAGTTCTATTCATTTTTTGAGAGTCATTCATCGCTTGGATGGGCTTGAGAAGCAAGTAAAGGCACTATTTTGACGTCAAAGGGCTTCAGTTTCTCTTAGTGAGAGCATTGATAGCCGTCTACAAAGGATTGGGAGAATTTTGGAGGAGAAATACGAAGGAAACCTTTGTGATGGGGTGAGGATACAGGATGAGTTGGAAGAAATCAAGGGTTACATAGGGGAGATATATAAACATGTTCGAAAGTATTGGCCATGTATTGGATCCTTGGATATTGATCATGATGAGAAGATGAAAGATCTTATTGACAGTGCTGGTCGTATAGAGGATGGCGTATGTGAGTTAATTGCTCACAAGAATGAAAAAGTTTCCCTTGATGTACAACTTACTTCTTTGAAAGTTTCCCTTAATAGGTTTATGGCAATATTAACCCAGATGAATCATCGTGTGGGATCATTCCCTTTCACTCGAGAGCATTGCCTTTGATGTGCAGTTTGCTTCTTTCAAAGTTTATCTAGATAGGTTTTTGCCAATGTTAACTTGGATGAGCCGTCGTTGCGTAAGCACGTCCTTGAAAATCTCCATTTTGAAAAACATTATCTATCTCTTCCAAATTGAAAATTGCCACATGCTTGATATATATAATCTGTGCAAGACTTTTTAAATGAGTTGTGTTTTATTCGATTGATGAAAATCTCCATTTTAAAAAACATTGTCTATCTCTTTCAAATTATTAAGATTTTTTAATCTCATTTTAATAGTTTACATCTTACTTGAAAGTGCGGACCAATGTTGATCTATTATCATAATAATAGTTTATTAGTTGATCTATTATCGTCTCGCTTAGATAGATATTATATCTAATTAGTTTATATTTATATTTATATAATATAATTTATATAATTATATAATATAATATAATAATAGTAATAACAATGATAATGATAATGATAATGATGATAACGATGATGATGATTGATGTTGTATTGTTTATTAGTTTATTGTTAGTTTATAGTTTATTTATTGTGGTATTATTTTGTTTAGATTAGATATTGTTTTATATTATTGTTGTTGTCATATTGTTTATTATTATTATTATATTATTATGTTATTATATTTTTATTATTGTATTTTGATTGATTTAGTTTATTATTATTTTATTAGTATAAATATATATACAAAAAACTAATAATAATAATATAAAATAATGTGAATAGCGATAATATAAAATAATTAGTTATAATTGTAGTGAGTAATGATATAGTTGTAGTGCACCACCTAAAATACCAACTCACTAGTCATTGTGGTGTTGGCTTTGATCCTTGACTGGATTCATCCATTGTGACAAAAAACCTAATCTTCTCTCAACTAGGGAGCCATGAGAATTTGCTTGAAATAATCCAAATGCATCTTGAAGACCCAATTGAGTCTTATGTGTGGGATAAACAAATTGAAACCTCACTCTAGATGCTACTTACTATAGCAAATTCTATGGTAGTCAATCATATGGTCTAATGCATGTTTGTCTAAATTTAATGCATTAGAAGTTAATCTCATGTCATCTAGGATTTTTCACTGTTTCTAATTTTTAATATAAGATAAGAATAGTTGATTTATACCTTGATATTGACGTATGTGTTTTGTGCAGCATGGAGGAAAAAAATGTGTCTGTAGCAAATGTTGTGCAGTGCACTCCCAGTGTGTAAATGAATGTGTACAAAGGGAAAGAGGTTATAACGAAGAAGGCAGTTCGTCATGCACTCAGGCATGTTGGAGGATATGAAAGTTCTATTCATTTTTTGAGAGTCATTCATCGCTTGGATGGGCTTGAGAAGCAAGTAAAGGCACTATTTTGACGTCAAAGGGCTTCAGTTTCTCTTAGTGAGAGCATTGATAGCCGTCTACAAAGGATTGGGAGAATTTTGGAGGAGAAATACGAAGGAAACCTTTGTGATGGGGTGAGGATACAGGATGAGTTGGAAGAAATCAAGGGTTACATAGGGGAGATATATAAACATGTTCGAAAGTATTGGCCATGTATTGGATCCTTGGATATTGATCATGATGAGAAGATGAAAGATCTTATTGACAGTGCTGGTCGTATAGAGGATGGCGTATGTGAGTTAATTGCTCACAAGAATGAAAAAGTTTCCCTTGATGTACAACTTACTTCTTTGAAAGTTTCCCTTAATAGGTTTTTGGCAATATTAACCCAGATGAATCATCGTGTGGGATCATTCCCTTTCACTCGAGAGCATTGCCTTTGATGTGCAGTTTGCTTCTTTCAAAGTTTATCTAGATAGGTTTTTGCCAATGTTAACTTGGATGAGCCGTCGTTGCGTAAGCACGTCCTTGAAAATCTCCATTTTGAAAAACATTATCTATCTCTTCCAAATTGAAAATTGCCACATGCTTGATATATATAATCTGTGCAAGACTTTTTAAATGAGTTGTGTTTTATTCGATTGATGAAAATCTCCATTTTAAAAAACATTGTCTATCTCTTTCAAATTATTAAGATTTTTTAATCTCATTTTAATAGTTTACATCTTACTTGAAAGTGCGGACCAATGTTGATCTATTATCATAATAATAGTTTATTAGTTGATCTATTATCGTCTCGCTTAGATAGATATTATATCTAATTAGTTTATATTTATATTTATATAATATAATTTATATAATTATATAATATAATATAATAATAGTAATAACAATGATAATGATAATGATAATGATGATAACGATGATGATGATTGATGTTGTATTGTTTATTAGTTTATTGTTAGTTTATAGTTTATTTATTGTGGTATTATTTTGTTTAGATTAGATATTGTTTTATATTATTGTTGTTGTCATATTGTTTATTATTATTATTATATTATTATGTTATTATATTTTTATTATTGTATTTTGATTGATTTAGTTTATTATTATTTTATTAGTATAAATATATATACAAAAAACTAATAATAATAATATAAAATAATGTGAATAGCGATAATATAAAATAATTAGTTATAATTGTAGTGAGTAATGATATAGTTGTAGTGCACCACCTAAAATACCAACTCACTAGTCATTGTGGTGTTGGCTTTGATCCTTGACTGGATTCATCCATTGTGACAAAAAACCTAATCTTCTCTCAACTAGGGAGCCATGAGAATTTGCTTGAAATAATCCAAATGCATCTTGAAGACCCAATTGAGTCTTATGTGTGGGATAAACAAATTGAAACCTCACTCTAGATGCTACTTACTATAGCAAATTCTATGGTAGTCAATCATATGGTCTAATGCATGTTTGTCTAAATTTAATGCATTAGAAGTTAATCTCATGTCATCTAGGATTTTTCACTGTTTCTAATTTTTAATATAAGATAAGAATAGTTGATTTATACCTTGATATTGACGTATGTGTTTTGTGCAGCATGGAGGAAAAAAATGTGTCTGTAGCAAATGTTGTGCAGTGCACTCCCAGTGTGTAAATGAATGTGTACAAAGGGAAAGAGGTTATAAGGAAGAAGGCAGTTCGTCATGCACTCAGGCATGTTGGAGGATATGAAAGTTCTATTCATTTTTTGAGAGTCATTCATCGCTTGGATGGGCTTGAGAAGCAAGTAAAGGCACTATTTTGACGTCAAAGGGCTTCAGTTTCTCTTAGTGAGAGCATTGATAGCCGTCTACAAAGGATTGGGAGAATTTTGGAGGAGAAATACGAAGGAAACCTTTGTGATGGGGTGAGGATACAGGATGAGTTGGAAGAAATCAAGGGTTACATAGGGGAGATATATAAACATGTTCGAAAGTATTGGCCATGTATTGGATCCTTGGATATTGATCATGATGAGAAGATGAAAGATCTTATTGACAGTGCTGGTCGTATAGAGGATGGCGTATGTGAGTTAATTGCTCACAAGAATGAAAAAGTTTCCCTTGATGTACAACTTACTTCTTTGAAAGTTTCCCTTAATAGGTTTTTGGCAATATTAACCCAGATGAATCATCGTGTGGGATCATTCCCTTTCACTCGAGAGCATTGCCTTTGATGTGCAGTTTGCTTCTTTCAAAGTTTATCTAGATAGGTTTTTGCCAATGTTAACTTGGATGAGCCGTCGTTGCGTAAGCACGTCCTTGAAAATCTCCATTTTGAAAAACATTATCTATCTCTTCCAAATTGAAAATTGCCACATGCTTGATATATATAATCTGTGCAAGACTTTTTAAATGAGTTGTGTTTTATTCGATTGATGAAAATCTCCATTTTAAAAAACATTGTCTATCTCTTTCAAATTATTAAGATTTTTTAATCTCATTTTAATAGTTTACATCTTACTTGAAAGTGCGGACCAATGTTGATCTATTATCATAATAATAGTTTATTAGTTGATCTATTATCGTCTCGCTTAGATAGATATTATATCTAATTAGTTTATATTTATATTTATATAATATAATTTATATAATTATATAATATAATATAATAATAGTAATAACAATGATAATGATAATGATAATGATGATAACGATGATGATGATTGATGTTGTATTGTTTATTAGTTTATTGTTAGTTTATAGTTTATTTATTGTGGTATTATTTTGTTTAGATTAGATATTGTTTTATATTATTGTTGTTGTCATATTGTTTATTATTATTATTATATTATTATGTTATTATATTTTTATTATTGTATTTTGATTGATTTAGTTTATTATTATTTTATTAGTATAAATATATATACAAAAAACTAATAATAATAATATAAAATAATGTGAATAGCGATAATATAAAATAATTAGTTATAATTGTAGTGAGTAATGATATAGTTGTAGTGCACCACCTAAAATACCAACTCACTAGTCATTGTGGTGTTGGCTTTGATCCTTGACTGGATTCATCCATTGTGACAAAAAACCTAATCTTCTCTCAACTAGGGAGCCATGAGAATTTGCTTGAAATAATCCAAATGCATCTTGAAGACCCAATTGAGTCTTATGTGTGGGATAAACAAATTGAAACCTCACTCTAGATGCTACTTACTATAGCAAATTCTATGGTAGTCAATCATATGGTCTAATGCATGTTTGTCTAAATTTAATGCATTAGAAGTTAATCTCATGTCATCTAGGATTTTTCACTGTTTCTAATTTTTAATATAAGATAAGAATAGTTGATTTATACCTTGATATTGACGTATGTGTTTTGTGCAGCATGGAGGAAAAAAATGTGTCTGTAGCAAATGTTGTGCAGTGCACTCCCAGTGTGTAAATGAATGTGTACAAAGGGAAAGAGGTTATAAGGAAGAAGGCAGTTCGTCATGCACTCAGGCATGTTGGAGGATATGAAAGTTCTATTCATTTTTTGAGAGTCATTCATCGCTTGGATGGGCTTGAGAAGCAAGTAAAGGCACTATTTTGACGTCAAAGGGCTTCAGTTTCTCTTAGTGAGAGCATTGATAGCCGTCTACAAAGGATTGGGAGAATTTTGGAGGAGAAATACGAAGGAAACCTTTGTGATGGGGTGAGGATACAGGATGAGTTGGAAGAAATCAAGGGTTACATAGGGGAGATATATAAACATGTTCGAAAGTATTGGCCATGTATTGGATCCTTGGATATTGATCATGATGAGAAGATGAAAGATCTTATTGACAGTGCTGGTCGTATAGAGGATGGCGTATGTGAGTTAATTGCTCACAAGAATGAAAAAGTTTCCCTTGATGTACAACTTACTTCTTTGAAAGTTTCCCTTAATAGGTTTTTGGCAATATTAACCCAGATGAATCATCGTGTGGGATCATTCCCTTTCACTCGAGAGCATTGCCTTTGATGTGCAGTTTGCTTCTTTCAAAGTTTATCTAGATAGGTTTTTGCCAATGTTAACTTGGATGAGCCGTCGTTGCGTAAGCACGTCCTTGAAAATCTCCATTTTGAAAAACATTATCTATCTCTTCCAAATTGAAAATTGCCACATGCTTGATATATATAATCTGTGCAAGACTTTTTAAATGAGTTGTGTTTTATTCGATTGATGAAAATCTCCATTTTAAAAAACATTGTCTATCTCTTTCAAATTATTAAGATTTTTTAATCTCATTTTAATAGTTTACATCTTACTTGAAAGTGCGGACCAATGTTGATCTATTATCATAATAATAGTTTATTAGTTGATCTATTATCGTCTCGCTTAGATAGATATTATATCTAATTAGTTTATATTTATATTTATATAATATAATTTATATAATTATATAATATAATATAATAATAGTAATAACAATGATAATGATAATGATAATGATGATAACGATGATGATGATTGATGTTGTATTGTTTATTAGTTTATTGTTAGTTTATAGTTTATTTATTGTGGTATTATTTTGTTTAGATTAGATATTGTTTTATATTATTGTTGTTGTCATATTGTTTATTATTATTATTATATTATTATGTTATTATATTTTTATTATTGTATTTTGATTGATTTAGTTTATTATTATTTTATTAGTATAAATATATATACAAAAAACTAATAATAATAATATAAAATAATGTGAATAGCGATAATATAAAATAATTAGTTATAATTGTAGTGAGTAATGATATAGTTGTAGTGCACCACCTAAAATACCAACTCACTAGTCATTGTGGTGTTGGCTTTGATCCTTGACTGGATTCATCCATTGTGACAAAAAACCTAATCTTCTCTCAACTAGGGAGCCATGAGAATTTGCTTGAAATAATCCAAATGCATCTTGAAGACCCAATTGAGTCTTATGTGTGGGATAAACAAATTGAAACCTCACTCTAGATGCTACTTACTATAGCAAATTCTATGGTAGTCAATCATATGGTCTAATGCATGTTTGTCTAAATTTAATGCATTAGAAGTTAATCTCATGTCATCTAGGATTTTTCACTGTTTCTAATTTTTAATATAAGATAAGAATAGTTGATTTATACCTTGATATTGACGTATGTGTTTTGTGCAGCATGGAGGAAAAAAATGTGTCTGTAGCAAATGTTGTGCAGTGCACTCCCAGTGTGTAAATGAATGTGTACAAAGGGAAAGAGGTTATAAGGAAGAAGGCAGTTCGTCATGCACTCAGGCATGTTGGAGGATATGAAAGTTCTATTCATTTTTTGAGAGTCATTCATCGCTTGGATGGGCTTGAGAAGCAAGTAAAGGCACTATTTTGACGTCAAAGGGCTTCAGTTTCTCTTAGTGAGAGCATTGATAGCCGTCTACAAAGGATTGGGAGAATTTTGGAGGAGAAATACGAAGGAAACCTTTGTGATGGGGTGAGGATACAGGATGAGTTGGAAGAAATCAAGGGTTACATAGGGGAGATATATAAACATGTTCGAAAGTATTGGCCATGTATTGGATCCTTGGATATTGATCATGATGAGAAGATGAAAGATCTTATTGACAGTGCTGGTCGTATAGAGGATGGCGTATGTGAGTTAATTGCTCACAAGAATGAAAAAGTTTCCCTTGATGTACAACTTACTTCTTTGAAAGTTTCCCTTAATAGGTTTTTGGCAATATTAACCCAGATGAATCATCGTGTGGGATCATTCCCTTTCACTCGAGAGCATTGCCTTTGATGTGCAGTTTGCTTCTTTCAAAGTTTATCTAGATAGGTTTTTGCCAATGTTAACTTGGATGAGCCGTCGTTGCGTAAGCACGTCCTTGAAAATCTCCATTTTGAAAAACATTATCTATCTCTTCCAAATTGAAAATTGCCACATGCTTGATATATATAATCTGTGCAAGACTTTTTAAATGAGTTGTGTTTTATTCGATTGATGAAAATCTCCATTTTAAAAAACATTGTCTATCTCTTTCAAATTATTAAGATTTTTTAATCTCATTTTAATAGTTTACATCTTACTTGAAAGTGCGGACCAATGTTGATCTATTATCATAATAATAGTTTATTAGTTGATCTATTATCGTCTCGCTTAGATAGATATTATATCTAATTAGTTTATATTTATATTTATATAATATAATTTATATAATTATATAATATAATATAATAATAGTAATAACAATGATAATGATAATGATAATGATGATAACGATGATGATGATTGATGTTGTATTGTTTATTAGTTTATTGTTAGTTTATAGTTTATTTATTGTGGTATTATTTTGTTTAGATTAGATATTGTTTTATATTATTGTTGTTGTCATATTGTTTATTATTATTATTATATTATTATGTTATTATATTTTTATTATTGTATTTTGATTGATTTAGTTTATTATTATTTTATTAGTATAAATATATATACAAAAAACTAATAATAATAATATAAAATAATGTGAATAGCGATAATATAAAATAATTAGTTATAATTGTAGTGAGTAATGATATAGTTGTAGTGCACCACCTAAAATACCAACTCACTAGTCATTGTGGTGTTGGCTTTGATCCTTGACTGGATTCATCCATTGTGACAAAAAACCTAATCTTCTCTCAACTAGGGAGCCATGAGAATTTGCTTGAAATAATCCAAATGCATCTTGAAGACCCAATTGAGTCTTATGTGTGGGATAAACAAATTGAAACCTCACTCTAGATGCTACTTACTATAGCAAATTCTATGGTAGTCAATCATATGGTCTAATGCATGTTTGTCTAAATTTAATGCATTAGAAGTTAATCTCATGTCATCTAGGATTTTTCACTGTTTCTAATTTTTAATATAAGATAAGAATAGTTGATTTATACCTTGATATTGACGTATGTGTTTTGTGCAGCATGGAGGAAAAAAATGTGTCTGTAGCAAATGTTGTGCAGTGCACTCCCAGTGTGTAAATGAATGTGTACAAAGGGAAAGAGGTTATAACGAAGAAGGCAGTTCGTCATGCACTCAGGCATGTTGGAGGATATGAAAGTTCTATTCATTTTTTGAGAGTCATTCATCGCTTGGATGGGCTTGAGAAGCAAGTAAAGGCACTATTTTGACGTCAAAGGGCTTCAGTTTCTCTTAGTGAGAGCATTGATAGCCGTCTACAAAGGATTGGGAGAATTTTGGAGGAGAAATACGAAGGAAACCTTTGTGATGGGGTGAGGATACAGGATGAGTTGGAAGAAATCAAGGGTTACATAGGGGAGATATATAAACATGTTCGAAAGTATTGGCCATGTATTGGATCCTTGGATATTGATCATGATGAGAAGATGAAAGATCTTATTGACAGTGCTGGTCGTATAGAGGATGGCGTATGTGAGTTAATTGCTCACAAGAATGAAAAAGTTTCCCTTGATGTACAACTTACTTCTTTGAAAGTTTCCCTTAATAGGTTTTTGGCAATATTAACCCAGATGAATCATCGTGTGGGATCATTCCCTTTCACTCGAGAGCATTGCCTTTGATGTGCAGTTTGCTTCTTTCAAAGTTTATCTAGATAGGTTTTTGCCAATGTTAACTTGGATGAGCCGTCGTTGCGTAAGCACGTCCTTGAAAATCTCCATTTTGAAAAACATTATCTATCTCTTCCAAATTGAAAATTGCCACATGCTTGATATATATAATCTGTGCAAGACTTTTTAAATGAGTTGTGTTTTATTCGATTGATGAAAATCTCCATTTTAAAAAACATTGTCTATCTCTTTCAAATTATTAAGATTTTTTAATCTCATTTTAATAGTTTACATCTTACTTGAAAGTGCGGACCAATGTTGATCTATTATCATAATAATAGTTTATTAGTTGATCTATTATCGTCTCGCTTAGATAGATATTATATCTAATTAGTTTATATTTATATTTATATAATATAATTTATATAATTATATAATATAATATAATAATAGTAATAACAATGATAATGATAATGATAATGATGATAACGATGATGATGATTGATGTTGTATTGTTTATTAGTTTATTGTTAGTTTATAGTTTATTTATTGTGGTATTATTTTGTTTAGATTAGATATTGTTTTATATTATTGTTGTTGTCATATTGTTTATTATTATTATTATATTATTATGTTATTATATTTTTATTATTGTATTTTGATTGATTTAGTTTATTATTATTTTATTAGTATAAATATATATACAAAAAACTAATAATAATAATATAAAATAATGTGAATAGCGATAATATAAAATAATTAGTTATAATTGTAGTGAGTAATGATATAGTTGTAGTGCACCACCTAAAATACCAACTCACTAGTCATTGTGGTGTTGGCTTTGATCCTTGACTGGATTCATCCATTGTGACAAAAAACCTAATCTTCTCTCAACTAGGGAGCCATGAGAATTTGCTTGAAATAATCCAAATGCATCTTGAAGACCCAATTGAGTCTTATGTGTGGGATAAACAAATTGAAACCTCACTCTAGATGCTACTTACTATAGCAAATTCTATGGTAGTCAATCATATGGTCTAATGCATGTTTGTCTAAATTTAATGCATTAGAAGTTAATCTCATGTCATCTAGGATTTTTCACTGTTTCTAATTTTTAATATAAGATAAGAATAGTTGATTTATACCTTGATATTGACGTATGTGTTTTGTGCAGCATGGAGGAAAAAAATGTGTCTGTAGCAAATGTTGTGCAGTGCACTCCCAGTGTGTAAATGAATGTGTACAAAGGGAAAGAGGTTATAACGAAGAAGGCAGTTCGTCATGCACTCAGGCATGTTGGAGGATATGAAAGTTCTATTCATTTTTTGAGAGTCATTCATCGCTTGGATGGGCTTGAGAAGCAAGTAAAGGCACTATTTTGACGTCAAAGGGCTTCAGTTTCTCTTAGTGAGAGCATTGATAGCCGTCTACAAAGGATTGGGAGAATTTTGGAGGAGAAATACGAAGGAAACCTTTGTGATGGGGTGAGGATACAGGATGAGTTGGAAGAAATCAAGGGTTACATAGGGGAGATATATAAACATGTTCGAAAGTATTGGCCATGTATTGGATCCTTGGATATTGATCATGATGAGAAGATGAAAGATCTTATTGACAGTGCTGGTCGTATAGAGGATGGCGTATGTGAGTTAATTGCTCACAAGAATGAAAAAGTTTCCCTTGATGTACAACTTACTTCTTTGAAAGTTTCCCTTAATAGGTTTATGGCAATATTAACCCAGATGAATCATCGTGTGGGATCATTCCCTTTCACTCGAGAGCATTGCCTTTGATGTGCAGTTTGCTTCTTTCAAAGTTTATCTAGATAGGTTTTTGCCAATGTTAACTTGGATGAGCCGTCGTTGCGTAAGCACGTCCTTGAAAATCTCCATTTTGAAAAACATTATCTATCTCTTCCAAATTGAAAATTGCCACATGCTTGATATATATAATCTGTGCAAGACTTTTTAAATGAGTTGTGTTTTATTCGATTGATGAAAATCTCCATTTTAAAAAACATTGTCTATCTCTTTCAAATTATTAAGATTTTTTAATCTCATTTTAATAGTTTACATCTTACTTGAAAGTGCGGACCAATGTTGATCTATTATCATAATAATAGTTTATTAGTTGATCTATTATCGTCTCGCTTAGATAGATATTATATCTAATTAGTTTATATTTATATTTATATAATATAATTTATATAATTATATAATATAATATAATAATAGTAATAACAATGATAATGATAATGATAATGATGATAACGATGATGATGATTGATGTTGTATTGTTTATTAGTTTATTGTTAGTTTATAGTTTATTTATTGTGGTATTATTTTGTTTAGATTAGATATTGTTTTATATTATTGTTGTTGTCATATTGTTTATTATTATTATTATATTATTATGTTATTATATTTTTATTATTGTATTTTGATTGATTTAGTTTATTATTATTTTATTAGTATAAATATATATACAAAAAACTAATAATAATAATATAAAATAATGTGAATAGCGATAATATAAAATAATTAGTTATAATTGTAGTGAGTAATGATATAGTTGTAGTGCACCACCTAAAATACCAACTCACTAGTCATTGTGGTGTTGGCTTTGATCCTTGACTGGATTCATCCATTGTGACAAAAAACCTAATCTTCTCTCAACTAGGGAGCCATGAGAATTTGCTTGAAATAATCCAAATGCATCTTGAAGACCCAATTGAGTCTTATGTGTGGGATAAACAAATTGAAACCTCACTCTAGATGCTACTTACTATAGCAAATTCTATGGTAGTCAATCATATGGTCTAATGCATGTTTGTCTAAATTTAATGCATTAGAAGTTAATCTCATGTCATCTAGGATTTTTCACTGTTTCTAATTTTTAATATAAGATAAGAATAGTTGATTTATACCTTGATATTGACGTATGTGTTTTGTGCAGCATGGAGGAAAAAAATGTGTCTGTAGCAAATGTTGTGCAGTGCACTCCCAGTGTGTAAATGAATGTGTACAAAGGGAAAGAGGTTATAACGAAGAAGGCAGTTCGTCATGCACTCAGGCATGTTGGAGGATATGAAAGTTCTATTCATTTTTTGAGAGTCATTCATCGCTTGGATGGGCTTGAGAAGCAAGTAAAGGCACTATTTTGACGTCAAAGGGCTTCAGTTTCTCTTAGTGAGAGCATTGATAGCCGTCTACAAAGGATTGGGAGAATTTTGGAGGAGAAATACGAAGGAAACCTTTGTGATGGGGTGAGGATACAGGATGAGTTGGAAGAAATCAAGGGTTACATAGGGGAGATATATAAACATGTTCGAAAGTATTGGCCATGTATTGGATCCTTGGATATTGATCATGATGAGAAGATGAAAGATCTTATTGACAGTGCTGGTCGTATAGAGGATGGCGTATGTGAGTTAATTGCTCACAAGAATGAAAAAGTTTCCCTTGATGTACAACTTACTTCTTTGAAAGTTTCCCTTAATAGGTTTATGGCAATATTAACCCAGATGAATCATCGTGTGGGATCATTCCCTTTCACTCGAGAGCATTGCCTTTGATGTGCAGTTTGCTTCTTTCAAAGTTTATCTAGATAGGTTTTTGCCAATGTTAACTTGGATGAGCCGTCGTTGCGTAAGCACGTCCTTGAAAATCTCCATTTTGAAAAACATTATCTATCTCTTCCAAATTGAAAATTGCCACATGCTTGATATATATAATCTGTGCAAGACTTTTTAAATGAGTTGTGTTTTATTCGATTGATGAAAATCTCCATTTTAAAAAACATTGTCTATCTCTTTCAAATTATTAAGATTTTTTAATCTCATTTTAATAGTTTACATCTTACTTGAAAGTGCGGACCAATGTTGATCTATTATCATAATAATAGTTTATTAGTTGATCTATTATCGTCTCGCTTAGATAGATATTATATCTAATTAGTTTATATTTATATTTATATAATATAATTTATATAATTATATAATATAATATAATAATAGTAATAACAATGATAATGATAATGATAATGATGATAACGATGATGATGATTGATGTTGTATTGTTTATTAGTTTATTGTTAGTTTATAGTTTATTTATTGTGGTATTATTTTGTTTAGATTAGATATTGTTTTATATTATTGTTGTTGTCATATTGTTTATTATTATTATTATATTATTATGTTATTATATTTTTATTATTGTATTTTGATTGATTTAGTTTATTATTATTTTATTAGTATAAATATATATACAAAAAACTAATAATAATAATATAAAATAATGTGAATAGCGATAATATAAAATAATTAGTTATAATTGTAGTGAGTAATGATATAGTTGTAGTGCACCACCTAAAATACCAACTCACTAGTCATTGTGGTGTTGGCTTTGATCCTTGACTGGATTCATCCATTGTGACAAAAAACCTAATCTTCTCTCAACTAGGGAGCCATGAGAATTTGCTTGAAATAATCCAAATGCATCTTGAAGACCCAATTGAGTCTTATGTGTGGGATAAACAAATTGAAACCTCACTCTAGATGCTACTTACTATAGCAAATTCTATGGTAGTCAATCATATGGTCTAATGCATGTTTGTCTAAATTTAATGCATTAGAAGTTAATCTCATGTCATCTAGGATTTTTCACTGTTTCTAATTTTTAATATAAGATAAGAATAGTTGATTTATACCTTGATATTGACGTATGTGTTTTGTGCAGCATGGAGGAAAAAAATGTGTCTGTAGCAAATGTTGTGCAGTGCACTCCCAGTGTGTAAATGAATGTGTACAAAGGGAAAGAGGTTATAACGAAGAAGGCAGTTCGTCATGCACTCAGGCATGTTGGAGGATATGAAAGTTCTATTCATTTTTTGAGAGTCATTCATCGCTTGGATGGGCTTGAGAAGCAAGTAAAGGCACTATTTTGACGTCAAAGGGCTTCAGTTTCTCTTAGTGAGAGCATTGATAGCCGTCTACAAAGGATTGGGAGAATTTTGGAGGAGAAATACGAAGGAAACCTTTGTGATGGGGTGAGGATACAGGATGAGTTGGAAGAAATCAAGGGTTACATAGGGGAGATATATAAACATGTTCGAAAGTATTGGCCATGTATTGGATCCTTGGATATTGATCATGATGAGAAGATGAAAGATCTTATTGACAGTGCTGGTCGTATAGAGGATGGCGTATGTGAGTTAATTGCTCACAAGAATGAAAAAGTTTCCCTTGATGTACAACTTACTTCTTTGAAAGTTTCCCTTAATAGGTTTATGGCAATATTAACCCAGATGAATCATCGTGTGGGATCATTCCCTTTCACTCGAGAGCATTGCCTTTGATGTGCAGTTTGCTTCTTTCAAAGTTTATCTAGATAGGTTTTTGCCAATGTTAACTTGGATGAGCCGTCGTTGCGTAAGCACGTCCTTGAAAATCTCCATTTTGAAAAACATTATCTATCTCTTCCAAATTGAAAATTGCCACATGCTTGATATATATAATCTGTGCAAGACTTTTTAAATGAGTTGTGTTTTATTCGATTGATGAAAATCTCCATTTTAAAAAACATTGTCTATCTCTTTCAAATTATTAAGATTTTTTAATCTCATTTTAATAGTTTACATCTTACTTGAAAGTGCGGACCAATGTTGATCTATTATCATAATAATAGTTTATTAGTTGATCTATTATCGTCTCGCTTAGATAGATATTATATCTAATTAGTTTATATTTATATTTATATAATATAATTTATATAATTATATAATATAATATAATAATAGTAATAACAATGATAATGATAATGATAATGATGATAACGATGATGATGATTGATGTTGTATTGTTTATTAGTTTATTGTTAGTTTATAGTTTATTTATTGTGGTATTATTTTGTTTAGATTAGATATTGTTTTATATTATTGTTGTTGTCATATTGTTTATTATTATTATTATATTATTATGTTATTATATTTTTATTATTGTATTTTGATTGATTTAGTTTATTATTATTTTATTAGTATAAATATATATACAAAAAACTAATAATAATAATATAAAATAATGTGAATAGCGATAATATAAAATAATTAGTTATAATTGTAGTGAGTAATGATATAGTTGTAGTGCACCACCTAAAATACCAACTCACTAGTCATTGTGGTGTTGGCTTTGATCCTTGACTGGATTCATCCATTGTGACAAAAAACCTAATCTTCTCTCAACTAGGGAGCCATGAGAATTTGCTTGAAATAATCCAAATGCATCTTGAAGACCCAATTGAGTCTTATGTGTGGGATAAACAAATTGAAACCTCACTCTAGATGCTACTTACTATAGCAAATTCTATGGTAGTCAATCATATGGTCTAATGCATGTTTGTCTAAATTTAATGCATTAGAAGTTAATCTCATGTCATCTAGGATTTTTCACTGTTTCTAATTTTTAATATAAGATAAGAATAGTTGATTTATACCTTGATATTGACGTATGTGTTTTGTGCAGCATGGAGGAAAAAAATGTGTCTGTAGCAAATGTTGTGCAGTGCACTCCCAGTGTGTAAATGAATGTGTACAAAGGGAAAGAGGTTATAACGAAGAAGGCAGTTCGTCATGCACTCAGGCATGTTGGAGGATATGAAAGTTCTATTCATTTTTTGAGAGTCATTCATCGCTTGGATGGGCTTGAGAAGCAAGTAAAGGCACTATTTTGACGTCAAAGGGCTTCAGTTTCTCTTAGTGAGAGCATTGATAGCCGTCTACAAAGGATTGGGAGAATTTTGGAGGAGAAATACGAAGGAAACCTTTGTGATGGGGTGAGGATACAGGATGAGTTGGAAGAAATCAAGGGTTACATAGGGGAGATATATAAACATGTTCGAAAGTATTGGCCATGTATTGGATCCTTGGATATTGATCATGATGAGAAGATGAAAGATCTTATTGACAGTGCTGGTCGTATAGAGGATGGCGTATGTGAGTTAATTGCTCACAAGAATGAAAAAGTTTCCCTTGATGTACAACTTACTTCTTTGAAAGTTTCCCTTAATAGGTTTTTGGCAATATTAACCCAGATGAATCATCGTGTGGGATCATTCCCTTTCACTCGAGAGCATTGCCTTTGATGTGCAGTTTGCTTCTTTCAAAGTTTATCTAGATAGGTTTTTGCCAATGTTAACTTGGATGAGCCGTCGTTGCGTAAGCACGTCCTTGAAAATCTCCATTTTGAAAAACATTATCTATCTCTTCCAAATTGAAAATTGCCACATGCTTGATATATATAATCTGTGCAAGACTTTTTAAATGAGTTGTGTTTTATTCGATTGATGAAAATCTCCATTTTAAAAAACATTGTCTATCTCTTTCAAATTATTAAGATTTTTTAATCTCATTTTAATAGTTTACATCTTACTTGAAAGTGCGGACCAATGTTGATCTATTATCATAATAATAGTTTATTAGTTGATCTATTATCGTCTCGCTTAGATAGATATTATATCTAATTAGTTTATATTTATATTTATATAATATAATTTATATAATTATATAATATAATATAATAATAGTAATAACAATGATAATGATAATGATAATGATGATAACGATGATGATGATTGATGTTGTATTGTTTATTAGTTTATTGTTAGTTTATAGTTTATTTATTGTGGTATTATTTTGTTTAGATTAGATATTGTTTTATATTATTGTTGTTGTCATATTGTTTATTATTATTGTTGTATTATTATGTTATTATATTTTTATTATTGTATTTTGATTGATTTAGTTTATTATTATTTTATTAGTATAAATATATATACAAAAAACTAATAATAATAATATAAAATAATGTGAATAGCGATAATATAAAATAATTAGTTATAATTGTAGTGAGTAATGATATAGTTGTAGTGCACCACCTAAAATACCAACTCACTAGTCATTGTGGTGTTGGCTTTGATCCTTGACTGGATTCATCCATTGTGACAAAAAACCTAATCTTCTCTCAACTAGGGAGCCATGAGAATTTGCTTGAAATAATCCAAATGCATCTTGAAGACCCAATTGAGTCTTATGTGTGGGATAAACAAATTGAAACCTCACTCTAGATGCTACTTACTATAGCAAATTCTATGGTAGTCAATCATATGGTCTAATGCATGTTTGTCTAAATTTAATGCATTAGAAGTTAATCTCATGTCATCTAGGATTTTTCACTGTTTCTAATTTTTAATATAAGATAAGAATAGTTGATTTATACCTTGATATTGACGTATGTGTTTTGTGCAGCATGGAGGAAAAAAATGTGTCTGTAGCAAATGTTGTGCAGTGCACTCCCAGTGTGTAAATGAATGTGTACAAAGGGAAAGAGGTTATAACGAAGAAGGCAGTTCGTCATGCACTCAGGCATGTTGGAGGATATGAAAGTTCTATTCATTTTTTGAGAGTCATTCATCGCTTGGATGGGCTTGAGAAGCAAGTAAAGGCACTATTTTGACGTCAAAGGGCTTCAGTTTCTCTTAGTGAGAGCATTGATAGCCGTCTACAAAGGATTGGGAGAATTTTGGAGGAGAAATACGAAGGAAACCTTTGTGATGGGGTGAGGATACAGGATGAGTTGGAAGAAATCAAGGGTTACATAGGGGAGATATATAAACATGTTCGAAAGTATTGGCCATGTATTGGATCCTTGGATATTGATCATGATGAGAAGATGAAAGATCTTATTGACAGTGCTGGTCGTATAGAGGATGGCGTATGTGAGTTAATTGCTCACAAGAATGAAAAAGTTTCCCTTGATGTACAACTTACTTCTTTGAAAGTTTCCCTTAATAGGTTTTTGGCAATATTAACCCAGATGAATCATCGTGTGGGATCATTCCCTTTCACTCGAGAGCATTGCCTTTGATGTGCAGTTTGCTTCTTTCAAAGTTTATCTAGATAGGTTTTTGCCAATGTTAACTTGGATGAGCCGTCGTTGCGTAAGCACGTCCTTGAAAATCTCCATTTTGAAAAACATTATCTATCTCTTCCAAATTGAAAATTGCCACATGCTTGATATATATAATCTGTGCAAGACTTTTTAAATGAGTTGTGTTTTATTCGATTGATGAAAATCTCCATTTTAAAAAACATTGTCTATCTCTTTCAAATTATTAAGATTTTTTAATCTCATTTTAATAGTTTACATCTTACTTGAAAGTGCGGACCAATGTTGATCTATTATCATAATAATAGTTTATTAGTTGATCTATTATCGTCTCGCTTAGATAGATATTATATCTAATTAGTTTATATTTATATTTATATAATATAATTTATATAATTATATAATATAATATAATAATAGTAATAACAATGATAATGATAATGATAATGATGATAACGATGATGATGATTGATGTTGTATTGTTTATTAGTTTATTGTTAGTTTATAGTTTATTTATTGTGGTATTATTTTGTTTAGATTAGATATTGTTTTATATTATTGTTGTTGTCATATTGTTTATTATTATTGTTGTATTATTATGTTATTATATTTTTATTATTGTATTTTGATTGATTTAGTTTATTATTATTTTATTAGTATAAATATATATACAAAAAACTAATAATAATAATATAAAATAATGTGAATAGCGATAATATAAAATAATTAGTTATAATTGTAGTGAGTAATGATATAGTTGTAGTGCACCACCTAAAATACCAACTCACTAGTCATTGTGGTGTTGGCTTTGATCCTTGACTGGATTCATCCATTGTGACAAAAAACCTAATCTTCTCTCAACTAGGGAGCCATGAGAATTTGCTTGAAATAATCCAAATGCATCTTGAAGACCCAATTGAGTCTTATGTGTGGGATAAACAAATTGAAACCTCACTCTAGATGCTACTTACTATAGCAAATTCTATGGTAGTCAATCATATGGTCTAATGCATGTTTGTCTAAATTTAATGCATTAGAAGTTAATCTCATGTCATCTAGGATTTTTCACTGTTTCTAATTTTTAATATAAGATAAGAATAGTTGATTTATACCTTGATATTGACGTATGTGTTTTGTGCAGCATGGAGGAAAAAAATGTGTCTGTAGCAAATGTTGTGCAGTGCACTCCCAGTGTGTAAATGAATGTGTACAAAGGGAAAGAGGTTATAACGAAGAAGGCAGTTCGTCATGCACTCAGGCATGTTGGAGGATATGAAAGTTCTATTCATTTTTTGAGAGTCATTCATCGCTTGGATGGGCTTGAGAAGCAAGTAAAGGCACTATTTTGACGTCAAAGGGCTTCAGTTTCTCTTAGTGAGAGCATTGATAGCCGTCTACAAAGGATTGGGAGAATTTTGGAGGAGAAATACGAAGGAAACCTTTGTGATGGGGTGAGGATACAGGATGAGTTGGAAGAAATCAAGGGTTACATAGGGGAGATATATAAACATGTTCGAAAGTATTGGCCATGTATTGGATCCTTGGATATTGATCATGATGAGAAGATGAAAGATCTTATTGACAGTGCTGGTCGTATAGAGGATGGCGTATGTGAGTTAATTGCTCACAAGAATGAAAAAGTTTCCCTTGATGTACAACTTACTTCTTTGAAAGTTTCCCTTAATAGGTTTTTGGCAATATTAACCCAGATGAATCATCGTGTGGGATCATTCCCTTTCACTCGAGAGCATTGCCTTTGATGTGCAGTTTGCTTCTTTCAAAGTTTATCTAGATAGGTTTTTGCCAATGTTAACTTGGATGAGCCGTCGTTGCGTAAGCACGTCCTTGAAAATCTCCATTTTGAAAAACATTATCTATCTCTTCCAAATTGAAAATTGCCACATGCTTGATATATATAATCTGTGCAAGACTTTTTAAATGAGTTGTGTTTTATTCGATTGATGAAAATCTCCATTTTAAAAAACATTGTCTATCTCTTTCAAATTATTAAGATTTTTTAATCTCATTTTAATAGTTTACATCTTACTTGAAAGTGCGGACCAATGTTGATCTATTATCATAATAATAGTTTATTAGTTGATCTATTATCGTCTCGCTTAGATAGATATTATATCTAATTAGTTTATATTTATATTTATATAATATAATTTATATAATTATATAATATAATATAATAATAGTAATAACAATGATAATGATAATGATAATGATGATAACGATGATGATGATTGATGTTGTATTGTTTATTAGTTTATTGTTAGTTTATAGTTTATTTATTGTGGTATTATTTTGTTTAGATTAGATATTGTTTTATATTATTGTTGTTGTCATATTGTTTATTATTATTGTTGTATTATTATGTTATTATATTTTTATTATTGTATTTTGATTGATTTAGTTTATTATTATTTTATTAGTATAAATATATATACAAAAAACTAATAATAATAATATAAAATAATGTGAATAGCGATAATATAAAATAATTAGTTATAATTGTAGTGAGTAATGATATAGTTGTAGTGCACCACCTAAAATACCAACTCACTAGTCATTGTGGTGTTGGCTTTGATCCTTGACTGGATTCATCCATTGTGACAAAAAACCTAATCTTCTCTCAACTAGGGAGCCATGAGAATTTGCTTGAAATAATCCAAATGCATCTTGAAGACCCAATTGAGTCTTATGTGTGGGATAAACAAATTGAAACCTCACTCTAGATGCTACTTACTATAGCAAATTCTATGGTAGTCAATCATATGGTCTAATGCATGTTTGTCTAAATTTAATGCATTAGAAGTTAATCTCATGTCATCTAGGATTTTTCACTGTTTCTAATTTTTAATATAAGATAAGAATAGTTGATTTATACCTTGATATTGACGTATGTGTTTTGTGCAGCATGGAGGAAAAAAATGTGTCTGTAGCAAATGTTGTGCAGTGCACTCCCAGTGTGTAAATGAATGTGTACAAAGGGAAAGAGGTTATAACGAAGAAGGCAGTTCGTCATGCACTCAGGCATGTTGGAGGATATGAAAGTTCTATTCATTTTTTGAGAGTCATTCATCGCTTGGATGGGCTTGAGAAGCAAGTAAAGGCACTATTTTGACGTCAAAGGGCTTCAGTTTCTCTTAGTGAGAGCATTGATAGCCGTCTACAAAGGATTGGGAGAATTTTGGAGGAGAAATACGAAGGAAACCTTTGTGATGGGGTGAGGATACAGGATGAGTTGGAAGAAATCAAGGGTTACATAGGGGAGATATATAAACATGTTCGAAAGTATTGGCCATGTATTGGATCCTTGGATATTGATCATGATGAGAAGATGAAAGATCTTATTGACAGTGCTGGTCGTATAGAGGATGGCGTATGTGAGTTAATTGCTCACAAGAATGAAAAAGTTTCCCTTGATGTACAACTTACTTCTTTGAAAGTTTCCCTTAATAGGTTTTTGGCAATATTAACCCAGATGAATCATCGTGTGGGATCATTCCCTTTCACTCGAGAGCATTGCCTTTGATGTGCAGTTTGCTTCTTTCAAAGTTTATCTAGATAGGTTTTTGCCAATGTTAACTTGGATGAGCCGTCGTTGCGTAAGCACGTCCTTGAAAATCTCCATTTTGAAAAACATTATCTATCTCTTCCAAATTGAAAATTGCCACATGCTTGATATATATAATCTGTGCAAGACTTTTTAAATGAGTTGTGTTTTATTCGATTGATGAAAATCTCCATTTTAAAAAACATTGTCTATCTCTTTCAAATTATTAAGATTTTTTAATCTCATTTTAATAGTTTACATCTTACTTGAAAGTGCGGACCAATGTTGATCTATTATCATAATAATAGTTTATTAGTTGATCTATTATCGTCTCGCTTAGATAGATATTATATCTAATTAGTTTATATTTATATTTATATAATATAATTTATATAATTATATAATATAATATAATAATAGTAATAACAATGATAATGATAATGATAATGATGATAACGATGATGATGATTGATGTTGTATTGTTTATTAGTTTATTGTTAGTTTATAGTTTATTTATTGTGGTATTATTTTGTTTAGATTAGATATTGTTTTATATTATTGTTGTTGTCATATTGTTTATTATTATTGTTGTATTATTATGTTATTATATTTTTATTATTGTATTTTGATTGATTTAGTTTATTATTATTTTATTAGTATAAATATATATACAAAAAACTAATAATAATAATATAAAATAATGTGAATAGCGATAATATAAAATAATTAGTTATAATTGTAGTGAGTAATGATATAGTTGTAGTGCACCACCTAAAATACCAACTCACTAGTCATTGTGGTGTTGGCTTTGATCCTTGACTGGATTCATCCATTGTGACAAAAAACCTAATCTTCTCTCAACTAGGGAGCCATGAGAATTTGCTTGAAATAATCCAAATGCATCTTGAAGACCCAATTGAGTCTTATGTGTGGGATAAACAAATTGAAACCTCACTCTAGATGCTACTTACTATAGCAAATTCTATGGTAGTCAATCATATGGTCTAATGCATGTTTGTCTAAATTTAATGCATTAGAAGTTAATCTCATGTCATCTAGGATTTTTCACTGTTTCTAATTTTTAATATAAGATAAGAATAGTTGATTTATACCTTGATATTGACGTATGTGTTTTGTGCAGCATGGAGGAAAAAAATGTGTCTGTAGCAAATGTTGTGCAGTGCACTCCCAGTGTGTAAATGAATGTGTACAAAGGGAAAGAGGTTATAACGAAGAAGGCAGTTCGTCATGCACTCAGGCATGTTGGAGGATATGAAAGTTCTATTCATTTTTTGAGAGTCATTCATCGCTTGGATGGGCTTGAGAAGCAAGTAAAGGCACTATTTTGACGTCAAAGGGCTTCAGTTTCTCTTAGTGAGAGCATTGATAGCCGTCTACAAAGGATTGGGAGAATTTTGGAGGAGAAATACGAAGGAAACCTTTGTGATGGGGTGAGGATACAGGATGAGTTGGAAGAAATCAAGGGTTACATAGGGGAGATATATAAACATGTTCGAAAGTATTGGCCATGTATTGGATCCTTGGATATTGATCATGATGAGAAGATGAAAGATCTTATTGACAGTGCTGGTCGTATAGAGGATGGCGTATGTGAGTTAATTGCTCACAAGAATGAAAAAGTTTCCCTTGATGTACAACTTACTTCTTTGAAAGTTTCCCTTAATAGGTTTTTGGCAATATTAACCCAGATGAATCATCGTGTGGGATCATTCCCTTTCACTCGAGAGCATTGCCTTTGATGTGCAGTTTGCTTCTTTCAAAGTTTATCTAGATAGGTTTTTGCCAATGTTAACTTGGATGAGCCGTCGTTGCGTAAGCACGTCCTTGAAAATCTCCATTTTGAAAAACATTATCTATCTCTTCCAAATTGAAAATTGCCACATGCTTGATATATATAATCTGTGCAAGACTTTTTAAATGAGTTGTGTTTTATTCGATTGATGAAAATCTCCATTTTAAAAAACATTGTCTATCTCTTTCAAATTATTAAGATTTTTTAATCTCATTTTAATAGTTTACATCTTACTTGAAAGTGCGGACCAATGTTGATCTATTATCATAATAATAGTTTATTAGTTGATCTATTATCGTCTCGCTTAGATAGATATTATATCTAATTAGTTTATATTTATATTTATATAATATAATTTATATAATTATATAATATAATATAATAATAGTAATAACAATGATAATGATAATGATAATGATGATAACGATGATGATGATTGATGTTGTATTGTTTATTAGTTTATTGTTAGTTTATAGTTTATTTATTGTGGTATTATTTTGTTTAGATTAGATATTGTTTTATATTATTGTTGTTGTCATATTGTTTATTATTATTGTTGTATTATTATGTTATTATATTTTTATTATTGTATTTTGATTGATTTAGTTTATTATTATTTTATTAGTATAAATATATATACAAAAAACTAATAATAATAATATAAAATAATGTGAATAGCGATAATATAAAATAATTAGTTATAATTGTAGTGAGTAATGATATAGTTGTAGTGCACCACCTAAAATACCAACTCACTAGTCATTGTGGTGTTGGCTTTGATCCTTGACTGGATTCATCCATTGTGACAAAAAACCTAATCTTCTCTCAACTAGGGAGCCATGAGAATTTGCTTGAAATAATCCAAATGCATCTTGAAGACCCAATTGAGTCTTATGTGTGGGATAAACAAATTGAAACCTCACTCTAGATGCTACTTACTATAGCAAATTCTATGGTAGTCAATCATATGGTCTAATGCATGTTTGTCTAAATTTAATGCATTAGAAGTTAATCTCATGTCATCTAGGATTTTTCACTGTTTCTAATTTTTAATATAAGATAAGAATAGTTGATTTATACCTTGATATTGACGTATGTGTTTTGTGCAGCATGGAGGAAAAAAATGTGTCTGTAGCAAATGTTGTGCAGTGCACTCCCAGTGTGTAAATGAATGTGTACAAAGGGAAAGAGGTTATAACGAAGAAGGCAGTTCGTCATGCACTCAGGCATGTTGGAGGATATGAAAGTTCTATTCATTTTTTGAGAGTCATTCATCGCTTGGATGGGCTTGAGAAGCAAGTAAAGGCACTATTTTGACGTCAAAGGGCTTCAGTTTCTCTTAGTGAGAGCATTGATAGCCGTCTACAAAGGATTGGGAGAATTTTGGAGGAGAAATACGAAGGAAACCTTTGTGATGGGGTGAGGATACAGGATGAGTTGGAAGAAATCAAGGGTTACATAGGGGAGATATATAAACATGTTCGAAAGTATTGGCCATGTATTGGATCCTTGGATATTGATCATGATGAGAAGATGAAAGATCTTATTGACAGTGCTGGTCGTATAGAGGATGGCGTATGTGAGTTAATTGCTCACAAGAATGAAAAAGTTTCCCTTGATGTACAACTTACTTCTTTGAAAGTTTCCCTTAATAGGTTTTTGGCAATATTAACCCAGATGAATCATCGTGTGGGATCATTCCCTTTCACTCGAGAGCATTGCCTTTGATGTGCAGTTTGCTTCTTTCAAAGTTTATCTAGATAGGTTTTTGCCAATGTTAACTTGGATGAGCCGTCGTTGCGTAAGCACGTCCTTGAAAATCTCCATTTTGAAAAACATTATCTATCTCTTCCAAATTGAAAATTGCCACATGCTTGATATATATAATCTGTGCAAGACTTTTTAAATGAGTTGTGTTTTATTCGATTGATGAAAATCTCCATTTTAAAAAACATTGTCTATCTCTTTCAAATTATTAAGATTTTTTAATCTCATTTTAATAGTTTACATCTTACTTGAAAGTGCGGACCAATGTTGATCTATTATCATAATAATAGTTTATTAGTTGATCTATTATCGTCTCGCTTAGATAGATATTATATCTAATTAGTTTATATTTATATTTATATAATATAATTTATATAATTATATAATATAATATAATAATAGTAATAACAATGATAATGATAATGATAATGATGATAACGATGATGATGATTGATGTTGTATTGTTTATTAGTTTATTGTTAGTTTATAGTTTATTTATTGTGGTATTATTTTGTTTAGATTAGATATTGTTTTATATTATTGTTGTTGTCATATTGTTTATTATTATTGTTGTATTATTATGTTATTATATTTTTATTATTGTATTTTGATTGATTTAGTTTATTATTATTTTATTAGTATAAATATATATACAAAAAACTAATAATAATAATATAAAATAATGTGAATAGCGATAATATAAAATAATTAGTTATAATTGTAGTGAGTAATGATATAGTTGTAGTGCACCACCTAAAATACCAACTCACTAGTCATTGTGGTGTTGGCTTTGATCCTTGACTGGATTCATCCATTGTGACAAAAAACCTAATCTTCTCTCAACTAGGGAGCCATGAGAATTTGCTTGAAATAATCCAAATGCATCTTGAAGACCCAATTGAGTCTTATGTGTGGGATAAACAAATTGAAACCTCACTCTAGATGCTACTTACTATAGCAAATTCTATGGTAGTCAATCATATGGTCTAATGCATGTTTGTCTAAATTTAATGCATTAGAAGTTAATCTCATGTCATCTAGGATTTTTCACTGTTTCTAATTTTTAATATAAGATAAGAATAGTTGATTTATACCTTGATATTGACGTATGTGTTTTGTGCAGCATGGAGGAAAAAAATGTGTCTGTAGCAAATGTTGTGCAGTGCACTCCCAGTGTGTAAATGAATGTGTACAAAGGGAAAGAGGTTATAACGAAGAAGGCAGTTCGTCATGCACTCAGGCATGTTGGAGGATATGAAAGTTCTATTCATTTTTTGAGAGTCATTCATCGCTTGGATGGGCTTGAGAAGCAAGTAAAGGCACTATTTTGACGTCAAAGGGCTTCAGTTTCTCTTAGTGAGAGCATTGATAGCCGTCTACAAAGGATTGGGAGAATTTTGGAGGAGAAATACGAAGGAAACCTTTGTGATGGGGTGAGGATACAGGATGAGTTGGAAGAAATCAAGGGTTACATAGGGGAGATATATAAACATGTTCGAAAGTATTGGCCATGTATTGGATCCTTGGATATTGATCATGATGAGAAGATGAAAGATCTTATTGACAGTGCTGGTCGTATAGAGGATGGCGTATGTGAGTTAATTGCTCACAAGAATGAAAAAGTTTCCCTTGATGTACAACTTACTTCTTTGAAAGTTTCCCTTAATAGGTTTATGGCAATATTAACCCAGATGAATCATCGTGTGGGATCATTCCCTTTCACTCGAGAGCATTGCCTTTGATGTGCAGTTTGCTTCTTTCAAAGTTTATCTAGATAGGTTTTTGCCAATGTTAACTTGGATGAGCCGTCGTTGCGTAAGCACGTCCTTGAAAATCTCCATTTTGAAAAACATTATCTATCTCTTCCAAATTGAAAATTGCCACATGCTTGATATATATAATCTGTGCAAGACTTTTTAAATGAGTTGTGTTTTATTCGATTGATGAAAATCTCCATTTTAAAAAACATTGTCTATCTCTTTCAAATTATTAAGATTTTTTAATCTCATTTTAATAGTTTACATCTTACTTGAAAGTGCGGACCAATGTTGATCTATTATCATAATAATAGTTTATTAGTTGATCTATTATCGTCTCGCTTAGATAGATATTATATCTAATTAGTTTATATTTATATTTATATAATATAATTTATATAATTATATAATATAATATAATAATAGTAATAACAATGATAATGATAATGATAATGATGATAACGATGATGATGATTGATGTTGTATTGTTTATTAGTTTATTGTTAGTTTATAGTTTATTTATTGTGGTATTATTTTGTTTAGATTAGATATTGTTTTATATTATTGTTGTTGTCATATTGTTTATTATTATTGTTGTATTATTATGTTATTATATTTTTATTATTGTATTTTGATTGATTTAGTTTATTATTATTTTATTAGTATAAATATATATACAAAAAACTAATAATAATAATATAAAATAATGTGAATAGCGATAATATAAAATAATTAGTTATAATTGTAGTGAGTAATGATATAGTTGTAGTGCACCACCTAAAATACCAACTCACTAGTCATTGTGGTGTTGGCTTTGATCCTTGACTGGATTCATCCATTGTGACAAAAAACCTAATCTTCTCTCAACTAGGGAGCCATGAGAATTTGCTTGAAATAATCCAAATGCATCTTGAAGACCCAATTGAGTCTTATGTGTGGGATAAACAAATTGAAACCTCACTCTAGATGCTACTTACTATAGCAAATTCTATGGTAGTCAATCATATGGTCTAATGCATGTTTGTCTAAATTTAATGCATTAGAAGTTAATCTCATGTCATCTAGGATTTTTCACTGTTTCTAATTTTTAATATAAGATAAGAATAGTTGATTTATACCTTGATATTGACGTATGTGTTTTGTGCAGCATGGAGGAAAAAAATGTGTCTGTAGCAAATGTTGTGCAGTGCACTCCCAGTGTGTAAATGAATGTGTACAAAGGGAAAGAGGTTATAACGAAGAAGGCAGTTCGTCATGCACTCAGGCATGTTGGAGGATATGAAAGTTCTATTCATTTTTTGAGAGTCATTCATCGCTTGGATGGGCTTGAGAAGCAAGTAAAGGCACTATTTTGACGTCAAAGGGCTTCAGTTTCTCTTAGTGAGAGCATTGATAGCCGTCTACAAAGGATTGGGAGAATTTTGGAGGAGAAATACGAAGGAAACCTTTGTGATGGGGTGAGGATACAGGATGAGTTGGAAGAAATCAAGGGTTACATAGGGGAGATATATAAACATGTTCGAAAGTATTGGCCATGTATTGGATCCTTGGATATTGATCATGATGAGAAGATGAAAGATCTTATTGACAGTGCTGGTCGTATAGAGGATGGCGTATGTGAGTTAATTGCTCACAAGAATGAAAAAGTTTCCCTTGATGTACAACTTACTTCTTTGAAAGTTTCCCTTAATAGGTTTATGGCAATATTAACCCAGATGAATCATCGTGTGGGATCATTCCCTTTCACTCGAGAGCATTGCCTTTGATGTGCAGTTTGCTTCTTTCAAAGTTTATCTAGATAGGTTTTTGCCAATGTTAACTTGGATGAGCCGTCGTTGCGTAAGCACGTCCTTGAAAATCTCCATTTTGAAAAACATTATCTATCTCTTCCAAATTGAAAATTGCCACATGCTTGATATATATAATCTGTGCAAGACTTTTTAAATGAGTTGTGTTTTATTCGATTGATGAAAATCTCCATTTTAAAAAACATTGTCTATCTCTTTCAAATTATTAAGATTTTTTAATCTCATTTTAATAGTTTACATCTTACTTGAAAGTGCGGACCAATGTTGATCTATTATCATAATAATAGTTTATTAGTTGATCTATTATCGTCTCGCTTAGATAGATATTATATCTAATTAGTTTATATTTATATTTATATAATATAATTTATATAATTATATAATATAATATAATAATAGTAATAACAATGATAATGATAATGATAATGATGATAACGATGATGATGATTGATGTTGTATTGTTTATTAGTTTATTGTTAGTTTATAGTTTATTTATTGTGGTATTATTTTGTTTAGATTAGATATTGTTTTATATTATTGTTGTTGTCATATTGTTTATTATTATTGTTGTATTATTATGTTATTATATTTTTATTATTGTATTTTGATTGATTTAGTTTATTATTATTTTATTAGTATAAATATATATACAAAAAACTAATAATAATAATATAAAATAATGTGAATAGCGATAATATAAAATAATTAGTTATAATTGTAGTGAGTAATGATATAGTTGTAGTGCACCACCTAAAATACCAACTCACTAGTCATTGTGGTGTTGGCTTTGATCCTTGACTGGATTCATCCATTGTGACAAAAAACCTAATCTTCTCTCAACTAGGGAGCCATGAGAATTTGCTTGAAATAATCCAAATGCATCTTGAAGACCCAATTGAGTCTTATGTGTGGGATAAACAAATTGAAACCTCACTCTAGATGCTACTTACTATAGCAAATTCTATGGTAGTCAATCATATGGTCTAATGCATGTTTGTCTAAATTTAATGCATTAGAAGTTAATCTCATGTCATCTAGGATTTTTCACTGTTTCTAATTTTTAATATAAGATAAGAATAGTTGATTTATACCTTGATATTGACGTATGTGTTTTGTGCAGCATGGAGGAAAAAAATGTGTCTGTAGCAAATGTTGTGCAGTGCACTCCCAGTGTGTAAATGAATGTGTACAAAGGGAAAGAGGTTATAACGAAGAAGGCAGTTCGTCATGCACTCAGGCATGTTGGAGGATATGAAAGTTCTATTCATTTTTTGAGAGTCATTCATCGCTTGGATGGGCTTGAGAAGCAAGTAAAGGCACTATTTTGACGTCAAAGGGCTTCAGTTTCTCTTAGTGAGAGCATTGATAGCCGTCTACAAAGGATTGGGAGAATTTTGGAGGAGAAATACGAAGGAAACCTTTGTGATGGGGTGAGGATACAGGATGAGTTGGAAGAAATCAAGGGTTACATAGGGGAGATATATAAACATGTTCGAAAGTATTGGCCATGTATTGGATCCTTGGATATTGATCATGATGAGAAGATGAAAGATCTTATTGACAGTGCTGGTCGTATAGAGGATGGCGTATGTGAGTTAATTGCTCACAAGAATGAAAAAGTTTCCCTTGATGTACAACTTACTTCTTTGAAAGTTTCCCTTAATAGGTTTATGGCAATATTAACCCAGATGAATCATCGTGTGGGATCATTCCCTTTCACTCGAGAGCATTGCCTTTGATGTGCAGTTTGCTTCTTTCAAAGTTTATCTAGATAGGTTTTTGCCAATGTTAACTTGGATGAGCCGTCGTTGCGTAAGCACGTCCTTGAAAATCTCCATTTTGAAAAACATTATCTATCTCTTCCAAATTGAAAATTGCCACATGCTTGATATATATAATCTGTGCAAGACTTTTTAAATGAGTTGTGTTTTATTCGATTGATGAAAATCTCCATTTTAAAAAACATTGTCTATCTCTTTCAAATTATTAAGATTTTTTAATCTCATTTTAATAGTTTACATCTTACTTGAAAGTGCGGACCAATGTTGATCTATTATCATAATAATAGTTTATTAGTTGATCTATTATCGTCTCGCTTAGATAGATATTATATCTAATTAGTTTATATTTATATTTATATAATATAATTTATATAATTATATAATATAATATAATAATAGTAATAACAATGATAATGATAATGATAATGATGATAACGATGATGATGATTGATGTTGTATTGTTTATTAGTTTATTGTTAGTTTATAGTTTATTTATTGTGGTATTATTTTGTTTAGATTAGATATTGTTTTATATTATTGTTGTTGTCATATTGTTTATTATTATTGTTGTATTATTATGTTATTATATTTTTATTATTGTATTTTGATTGATTTAGTTTATTATTATTTTATTAGTATAAATATATATACAAAAAACTAATAATAATAATATAAAATAATGTGAATAGCGATAATATAAAATAATTAGTTATAATTGTAGTGAGTAATGATATAGTTGTAGTGCACCACCTAAAATACCAACTCACTAGTCATTGTGGTGTTGGCTTTGATCCTTGACTGGATTCATCCATTGTGACAAAAAACCTAATCTTCTCTCAACTAGGGAGCCATGAGAATTTGCTTGAAATAATCCAAATGCATCTTGAAGACCCAATTGAGTCTTATGTGTGGGATAAACAAATTGAAACCTCACTCTAGATGCTACTTACTATAGCAAATTCTATGGTAGTCAATCATATGGTCTAATGCATGTTTGTCTAAATTTAATGCATTAGAAGTTAATCTCATGTCATCTAGGATTTTTCACTGTTTCTAATTTTTAATATAAGATAAGAATAGTTGATTTATACCTTGATATTGACGTATGTGTTTTGTGCAGCATGGAGGAAAAAAATGTGTCTGTAGCAAATGTTGTGCAGTGCACTCCCAGTGTGTAAATGAATGTGTACAAAGGGAAAGAGGTTATAACGAAGAAGGCAGTTCGTCATGCACTCAGGCATGTTGGAGGATATGAAAGTTCTATTCATTTTTTGAGAGTCATTCATCGCTTGGATGGGCTTGAGAAGCAAGTAAAGGCACTATTTTGACGTCAAAGGGCTTCAGTTTCTCTTAGTGAGAGCATTGATAGCCGTCTACAAAGGATTGGGAGAATTTTGGAGGAGAAATACGAAGGAAACCTTTGTGATGGGGTGAGGATACAGGATGAGTTGGAAGAAATCAAGGGTTACATAGGGGAGATATATAAACATGTTCGAAAGTATTGGCCATGTATTGGATCCTTGGATATTGATCATGATGAGAAGATGAAAGATCTTATTGACAGTGCTGGTCGTATAGAGGATGGCGTATGTGAGTTAATTGCTCACAAGAATGAAAAAGTTTCCCTTGATGTACAACTTACTTCTTTGAAAGTTTCCCTTAATAGGTTTATGGCAATATTAACCCAGATGAATCATCGTGTGGGATCATTCCCTTTCACTCGAGAGCATTGCCTTTGATGTGCAGTTTGCTTCTTTCAAAGTTTATCTAGATAGGTTTTTGCCAATGTTAACTTGGATGAGCCGTCGTTGCGTAAGCACGTCCTTGAAAATCTCCATTTTGAAAAACATTATCTATCTCTTCCAAATTGAAAATTGCCACATGCTTGATATATATAATCTGTGCAAGACTTTTTAAATGAGTTGTGTTTTATTCGATTGATGAAAATCTCCATTTTAAAAAACATTGTCTATCTCTTTCAAATTATTAAGATTTTTTAATCTCATTTTAATAGTTTACATCTTACTTGAAAGTGCGGACCAATGTTGATCTATTATCATAATAATAGTTTATTAGTTGATCTATTATCGTCTCGCTTAGATAGATATTATATCTAATTAGTTTATATTTATATTTATATAATATAATTTATATAATTATATAATATAATATAATAATAGTAATAACAATGATAATGATAATGATAATGATGATAACGATGATGATGATTGATGTTGTATTGTTTATTAGTTTATTGTTAGTTTATAGTTTATTTATTGTGGTATTATTTTGTTTAGATTAGATATTGTTTTATATTATTGTTGTTGTCATATTGTTTATTATTATTGTTGTATTATTATGTTATTATATTTTTATTATTGTATTTTGATTGATTTAGTTTATTATTATTTTATTAGTATAAATATATATACAAAAAACTAATAATAATAATATAAAATAATGTGAATAGCGATAATATAAAATAATTAGTTATAATTGTAGTGAGTAATGATATAGTTGTAGTGCACCACCTAAAATACCAACTCACTAGTCATTGTGGTGTTGGCTTTGATCCTTGACTGGATTCATCCATTGTGACAAAAAACCTAATCTTCTCTCAACTAGGGAGCCATGAGAATTTGCTTGAAATAATCCAAATGCATCTTGAAGACCCAATTGAGTCTTATGTGTGGGATAAACAAATTGAAACCTCACTCTAGATGCTACTTACTATAGCAAATTCTATGGTAGTCAATCATATGGTCTAATGCATGTTTGTCTAAATTTAATGCATTAGAAGTTAATCTCATGTCATCTAGGATTTTTCACTGTTTCTAATTTTTAATATAAGATAAGAATAGTTGATTTATACCTTGATATTGACGTATGTGTTTTGTGCAGCATGGAGGAAAAAAATGTGTCTGTAGCAAATGTTGTGCAGTGCACTCCCAGTGTGTAAATGAATGTGTACAAAGGGAAAGAGGTTATAACGAAGAAGGCAGTTCGTCATGCACTCAGGCATGTTGGAGGATATGAAAGTTCTATTCATTTTTTGAGAGTCATTCATCGCTTGGATGGGCTTGAGAAGCAAGTAAAGGCACTATTTTGACGTCAAAGGGCTTCAGTTTCTCTTAGTGAGAGCATTGATAGCCGTCTACAAAGGATTGGGAGAATTTTGGAGGAGAAATACGAAGGAAACCTTTGTGATGGGGTGAGGATACAGGATGAGTTGGAAGAAATCAAGGGTTACATAGGGGAGATATATAAACATGTTCGAAAGTATTGGCCATGTATTGGATCCTTGGATATTGATCATGATGAGAAGATGAAAGATCTTATTGACAGTGCTGGTCGTATAGAGGATGGCGTATGTGAGTTAATTGCTCACAAGAATGAAAAAGTTTCCCTTGATGTACAACTTACTTCTTTGAAAGTTTCCCTTAATAGGTTTATGGCAATATTAACCCAGATGAATCATCGTGTGGGATCATTCCCTTTCACTCGAGAGCATTGCCTTTGATGTGCAGTTTGCTTCTTTCAAAGTTTATCTAGATAGGTTTTTGCCAATGTTAACTTGGATGAGCCGTCGTTGCGTAAGCACGTCCTTGAAAATCTCCATTTTGAAAAACATTATCTATCTCTTCCAAATTGAAAATTGCCACATGCTTGATATATATAATCTGTGCAAGACTTTTTAAATGAGTTGTGTTTTATTCGATTGATGAAAATCTCCATTTTAAAAAACATTGTCTATCTCTTTCAAATTATTAAGATTTTTTAATCTCATTTTAATAGTTTACATCTTACTTGAAAGTGCGGACCAATGTTGATCTATTATCATAATAATAGTTTATTAGTTGATCTATTATCGTCTCGCTTAGATAGATATTATATCTAATTAGTTTATATTTATATTTATATAATATAATTTATATAATTATATAATATAATATAATAATAGTAATAACAATGATAATGATAATGATAATGATGATAACGATGATGATGATTGATGTTGTATTGTTTATTAGTTTATTGTTAGTTTATAGTTTATTTATTGTGGTATTATTTTGTTTAGATTAGATATTGTTTTATATTATTGTTGTTGTCATATTGTTTATTATTATTGTTGTATTATTATGTTATTATATTTTTATTATTGTATTTTGATTGATTTAGTTTATTATTATTTTATTAGTATAAATATATATACAAAAAACTAATAATAATAATATAAAATAATGTGAATAGCGATAATATAAAATAATTAGTTATAATTGTAGTGAGTAATGATATAGTTGTAGTGCACCACCTAAAATACCAACTCACTAGTCATTGTGGTGTTGGCTTTGATCCTTGACTGGATTCATCCATTGTGACAAAAAACCTAATCTTCTCTCAACTAGGGAGCCATGAGAATTTGCTTGAAATAATCCAAATGCATCTTGAAGACCCAATTGAGTCTTATGTGTGGGATAAACAAATTGAAACCTCACTCTAGATGCTACTTACTATAGCAAATTCTATGGTAGTCAATCATATGGTCTAATGCATGTTTGTCTAAATTTAATGCATTAGAAGTTAATCTCATGTCATCTAGGATTTTTCACTGTTTCTAATTTTTAATATAAGATAAGAATAGTTGATTTATACCTTGATATTGACGTATGTGTTTTGTGCAGCATGGAGGAAAAAAATGTGTCTGTAGCAAATGTTGTGCAGTGCACTCCCAGTGTGTAAATGAATGTGTACAAAGGGAAAGAGGTTATAACGAAGAAGGCAGTTCGTCATGCACTCAGGCATGTTGGAGGATATGAAAGTTCTATTCATTTTTTGAGAGTCATTCATCGCTTGGATGGGCTTGAGAAGCAAGTAAAGGCACTATTTTGACGTCAAAGGGCTTCAGTTTCTCTTAGTGAGAGCATTGATAGCCGTCTACAAAGGATTGGGAGAATTTTGGAGGAGAAATACGAAGGAAACCTTTGTGATGGGGTGAGGATACAGGATGAGTTGGAAGAAATCAAGGGTTACATAGGGGAGATATATAAACATGTTCGAAAGTATTGGCCATGTATTGGATCCTTGGATATTGATCATGATGAGAAGATGAAAGATCTTATTGACAGTGCTGGTCGTATAGAGGATGGCGTATGTGAGTTAATTGCTCACAAGAATGAAAAAGTTTCCCTTGATGTACAACTTACTTCTTTGAAAGTTTCCCTTAATAGGTTTATGGCAATATTAACCCAGATGAATCATCGTGTGGGATCATTCCCTTTCACTCGAGAGCATTGCCTTTGATGTGCAGTTTGCTTCTTTCAAAGTTTATCTAGATAGGTTTTTGCCAATGTTAACTTGGATGAGCCGTCGTTGCGTAAGCACGTCCTTGAAAATCTCCATTTTGAAAAACATTATCTATCTCTTCCAAATTGAAAATTGCCACATGCTTGATATATATAATCTGTGCAAGACTTTTTAAATGAGTTGTGTTTTATTCGATTGATGAAAATCTCCATTTTAAAAAACATTGTCTATCTCTTTCAAATTATTAAGATTTTTTAATCTCATTTTAATAGTTTACATCTTACTTGAAAGTGCGGACCAATGTTGATCTATTATCATAATAATAGTTTATTAGTTGATCTATTATCGTCTCGCTTAGATAGATATTATATCTAATTAGTTTATATTTATATTTATATAATATAATTTATATAATTATATAATATAATATAATAATAGTAATAACAATGATAATGATAATGATAATGATGATAACGATGATGATGATTGATGTTGTATTGTTTATTAGTTTATTGTTAGTTTATAGTTTATTTATTGTGGTATTATTTTGTTTAGATTAGATATTGTTTTATATTATTGTTGTTGTCATATTGTTTATTATTATTGTTGTATTATTATGTTATTATATTTTTATTATTGTATTTTGATTGATTTAGTTTATTATTATTTTATTAGTATAAATATATATACAAAAAACTAATAATAATAATATAAAATAATGTGAATAGCGATAATATAAAATAATTAGTTATAATTGTAGTGAGTAATGATATAGTTGTAGTGCACCACCTAAAATACCAACTCACTAGTCATTGTGGTGTTGGCTTTGATCCTTGACTGGATTCATCCATTGTGACAAAAAACCTAATCTTCTCTCAACTAGGGAGCCATGAGAATTTGCTTGAAATAATCCAAATGCATCTTGAAGACCCAATTGAGTCTTATGTGTGGGATAAACAAATTGAAACCTCACTCTAGATGCTACTTACTATAGCAAATTCTATGGTAGTCAATCATATGGTCTAATGCATGTTTGTCTAAATTTAATGCATTAGAAGTTAATCTCATGTCATCTAGGATTTTTCACTGTTTCTAATTTTTAATATAAGATAAGAATAGTTGATTTATACCTTGATATTGACGTATGTGTTTTGTGCAGCATGGAGGAAAAAAATGTGTCTGTAGCAAATGTTGTGCAGTGCACTCCCAGTGTGTAAATGAATGTGTACAAAGGGAAAGAGGTTATAACGAAGAAGGCAGTTCGTCATGCACTCAGGCATGTTGGAGGATATGAAAGTTCTATTCATTTTTTGAGAGTCATTCATCGCTTGGATGGGCTTGAGAAGCAAGTAAAGGCACTATTTTGACGTCAAAGGGCTTCAGTTTCTCTTAGTGAGAGCATTGATAGCCGTCTACAAAGGATTGGGAGAATTTTGGAGGAGAAATACGAAGGAAACCTTTGTGATGGGGTGAGGATACAGGATGAGTTGGAAGAAATCAAGGGTTACATAGGGGAGATATATAAACATGTTCGAAAGTATTGGCCATGTATTGGATCCTTGGATATTGATCATGATGAGAAGATGAAAGATCTTATTGACAGTGCTGGTCGTATAGAGGATGGCGTATGTGAGTTAATTGCTCACAAGAATGAAAAAGTTTCCCTTGATGTACAACTTACTTCTTTGAAAGTTTCCCTTAATAGGTTTATGGCAATATTAACCCAGATGAATCATCGTGTGGGATCATTCCCTTTCACTCGAGAGCATTGCCTTTGATGTGCAGTTTGCTTCTTTCAAAGTTTATCTAGATAGGTTTTTGCCAATGTTAACTTGGATGAGCCGTCGTTGCGTAAGCACGTCCTTGAAAATCTCCATTTTGAAAAACATTATCTATCTCTTCCAAATTGAAAATTGCCACATGCTTGATATATATAATCTGTGCAAGACTTTTTAAATGAGTTGTGTTTTATTCGATTGATGAAAATCTCCATTTTAAAAAACATTGTCTATCTCTTTCAAATTATTAAGATTTTTTAATCTCATTTTAATAGTTTACATCTTACTTGAAAGTGCGGACCAATGTTGATCTATTATCATAATAATAGTTTATTAGTTGATCTATTATCGTCTCGCTTAGATAGATATTATATCTAATTAGTTTATATTTATATTTATATAATATAATTTATATAATTATATAATATAATATAATAATAGTAATAACAATGATAATGATAATGATAATGATGATAACGATGATGATGATTGATGTTGTATTGTTTATTAGTTTATTGTTAGTTTATAGTTTATTTATTGTGGTATTATTTTGTTTAGATTAGATATTGTTTTATATTATTGTTGTTGTCATATTGTTTATTATTATTGTTGTATTATTATGTTATTATATTTTTATTATTGTATTTTGATTGATTTAGTTTATTATTATTTTATTAGTATAAATATATATACAAAAAACTAATAATAATAATATAAAATAATGTGAATAGCGATAATATAAAATAATTAGTTATAATTGTAGTGAGTAATGATATAGTTGTAGTGCACCACCAAAACAACCACCACTAGTCATTGCTGGTGTCAGGCTTTTTATCTTGTCATCGTATTCATCATCGCCACAAGTCACAATCTTCTCAAGCGTGCCTAGCCATGTGTTTGGTTTAAGAATTGAAATGCATTCTTGAAAGCAAATTTGTTAGCAACTAAATCTGAACCAAGCAGACTAGATCCTCACTCTAGATGCTACTTACTATAGCAAATTCTATGGTAGTCAATCATATGGTCTAATGCATGTTTGTCTAAATTTAATGCATTAGAAGTTAATCTCATGTCATCTAGGATTTTTCACTGTTTCTAATTTTTAATATAAGATAAGAATAGTTGATTTATACCTTGATATTGACGTATGTGTTTTGTGCAGCATGGAGGAAAAAAATGTGTCTGTAGCAAATGTTGTGCAGTGCACTCCCAGTGTGTAAATGAATGTGTACAAAGGGAAAGAGGTTATAACGAAGAAGGCAGTTCGTCATGCACTCAGGCATGTTGGAGGATATGAAAGTTCTATTCATTTTTTGAGAGTCATTCATCGCTTGGATGGGCTTGAGAAGCAAGTAAAGGCACTATTTTGACGTCAAAGGGCTTCAGTTTCTCTTAGTGAGAGCATTGATAGCCGTCTACAAAGGATTGGGAGAATTTTGGAGGAGAAATACGAAGGAAACCTTTGTGATGGGGTGAGGATACAGGATGAGTTGGAAGAAATCAAGGGTTACATAGGGGAGATATATAAACATGTTCGAAAGTATTGGCCATGTATTGGATCCTTGGATATTGATCATGATGAGAAGATGAAAGATCTTATTGACAGTGCTGGTCGTATAGAGGATGGCGTATGTGAGTTAATTGCTCACAAGAATGAAAAAGTTTCCCTTGATGTACAACTTACTTCTTTGAAAGTTTCCCTTAATAGGTTTATGGCAATATTAACCCAGATGAATCATCGTGTGGGATCATTCCCTTTCACTCGAGAGCATTGCCTTTGATGTGCAGTTTGCTTCTTTCAAAGTTTATCTAGATAGGTTTTTGCCAATGTTAACTTGGATGAGCCGTCG